>NW_005187465.1:1973611-1992959 GCF_000239375.1 Pundamilia nyererei | reverse complement strand
TGTTGGAGAAACGTTAACATTTTATTTGTACTGCATAATCTGCATACTCTTACAGAAATCTGCAACTATCCTTTGAAGCATCGCTCCTCTCTAAAACAGCAATGAGGATAATTATTTTGTTATCTACATTATTATGTAGATAACAAAATAACTTAAAGCAAAAATTGGGAAACATGAAGTCCGAAGTCTTTATATTAAGGGCCATCAGTCAAACAATATAGTTTGTTCTGGGTCTAAACAGAGCGCGTTGTGTGTGACGTCTTCTTTTGCGCATGCGGGCCGCTTTGAGCGTTCACACTAGAGCGCGTTTGCTGTCGCATTTTATTTGTAGTGTGAACGAGCAGACAAAAAAAATCGGATTTGATCAAAAAATCGGAATTGAGCATTAAGACCTGCAGTGTGAACGTAGCCAAAGACACTACGTGTTTGTGTCATGAAGATCGCGCATAATCCCAAAACATTTTCCAACATCTAATTTGGCACGGCAGGTCACATAGCACGATAGGAAGAAAGAGTTTTGTCACATGCATAGTTATACAAGTACAACACGCACTGAAATGTATCAAAAAAAGAGCCGAACGCCAGATTCCACGTGGTTCCAATGTGTGGCCGTCTTGCGTTTCAGGATCTGCTACCGACAAACCAGCAAAAAACAAAAAACAAAAAAAAAACGCCAAATGTGTCATCTGTGACACTTGTGAGGTTATCTCAAACACACTCCGTCAGTGTTGATGCTGTTGAACAACAAAATGTTTAAAAATGTGGCGAGTTTACCTGGTAATATCCTCATGCGCGACGCGATCGCGAAAATAGCAAACAATTAACACCACGCCGATGTTGTTCACAGGATAGCAAGAGTAAACGATCGGGAGACTCTTGTCGTCGTTATCGTTCCCCTCGCAAGGTTTATTTCTCCGAATTCAGCGTTTTGTTTCACAACTAAAGCGAACAGTATACTCGGCTGCCCCGAGCCAGGCCAGGCGGTGGACATGCCGCTGCGTGTCCGCGGAGCAGACACGTCTTACCTTTTCAAATGAAAAAAAAATCAGCGCTTCTCACAGGCGGCCTGGCTCGGTCGGGTTTAAAAGTGTCCAAGATTACACTTGCAACCTTATATCCAACGTGACGGCACGTTTAGACGTGATCTGCTGTCGTTAGCAGATCTGCTGTCGTTAGCAGCAGATCAGGAAGGAGACACACCGGAAGAAAGGAAGTCGTGACGTCAACGTCCCGTTTTAAGATAAAAAAATATTAATTTTTCTTGTAACACTTTAAATTCAATATCGACACTTATTTTTCACCTTTTCAAACGCAAACATCAGCGTTTCTTGCAGCCCCGACAGCGGAGGCTGTGCGCAAATGTGCAACGACAGACGGGTGCCCTGCTATTATCCGTCTGTCCAGTGGCTGTTTCCATCGGTCTCCTCTTCGCTCACAATTTGCAGATATATGGTGTCGCTACATGATCCACTGACAGATATATGGTGTCACTACATGATCCATTACATAACCCTTCTCTCATTGAGATGAGAGAAGCTACATTTTGTGCTCAATGTGCGTCTTTTCAAATGCGCGTACGTAGCCTGACACGAAGGACTACTTCCGGGGGCAGGGGTAAATCAACCGTGGCTGTGTTTAAAATATGAGTTTGAAGGGGGAAATTAAATGTAATTTGGTTTTGGTCCTTGCTTTTATATTTCATTTGTTTGTATTGGAGTGTGGCCGTCTCAGAGAAAATACTTTTGAATACTTTGGGGAAAAAAAAGT
The DNA here is from genome assembly GCF_000239375.1 of Pundamilia nyererei. Classification (NCBI taxonomy): domain Eukaryota; kingdom Metazoa; phylum Chordata; class Actinopteri; order Cichliformes; family Cichlidae; genus Pundamilia; species Pundamilia nyererei. The sequence goes on along the minus strand of NW_005187465.1, from coordinate 1,991,192 downwards.
CAGTTTTTGTCTTTTTTTTCTTTTTTTAGGCATAAAGACCTTTATATTTAAAAAAAATATATAAAGGTCATTGATAGTGACACACAACACCACTCATTTTCCCATTTTTTAAAGCAGAAAGAGGCGCTCCAAACCTGAATTTTTGGCCTTATTTGGTTCAATGCTCAAAAATGAAAAAAGGGCGCCACCTGGTGGACAAATAAAAAAATTAAAATTCTAAGGCCCCTAGTTCAAAGTCTGAGTGAAAGTGGAAAAATGACATTTAATTTGATGGTAATGATTGGGCAGTGAAAAATAGCGTTTATAATGGGTTTCAATGGGGCGTTTTTTGGCTCTAGGACCTCATGTGGATGGCGGTTTGTAGCTTAGCCACTTTAAGCTAATCTAATAAACTCAGACTGCAATTCTACAGTTAAAAAAAAAAGGTTTGGAAAGTTTGCCTATATTCTATTCAACACAGTGAAAATGGCCTAATATTAAAAAACGCTGTGGATGAAAAATGGCTCCAGGACCTCCTAAGGGTCATTTAAACCTATTTTCTACACATTCCAGCACATAAAATAAAATATTTTTTGTGTTTACACGCACTCTTTCAAATAGATGCAAGTAAAACACAGCAGAAAATAAATAAAGTCAAAGACTCAGCGGTCCCGTTGCTCTATTTTCACTTGTAAAGCAGGAGTAGGGTAGGCGGAGGTTTACCCTGGTGCAGGTCAGTTGAAGAATCCGCCAGTTTCTCTGTGAATTTCCCATTACCTGGTTGCGCACTCGTGCTTGCTTGGAAGTTTAGGGTTTTTTTTCGCTGTAAAAAGAAGTTTTCATCCCACACACGATGGACACTAATGTTTTTGTCACTTTTTATGGAATCAAACTCAAAGTAAGGTCAGTACTTCCACGCTTTAAACGCTGCACGCTCATACTCTCTCCCACAATCAATTTGTGATCAGTTGTTGCTCTGCACACAGCTGTTGTCACTAACAGCGCACTCACTTATGTCACTGTCAGACATTCTTGCAAAAAAATCACGGTTTTAGTAACGCAGCGTTACTACGGGAAAGTAACGGTAATCTAATTACCGTTTTTGAATAGTAATCCCTACTTTACTCGTTACTTGAAAAAAGTAATCAGATTACAGTAACGCGTTACTGCCCATCTCTGGTGGAGACAGCTGAGGACACAGCGGGGACAAATTAAGAGTAAGAGAGGGGGGAAGCAAAACTGAACATAGTGCACAAAAGACAGGAGCTACTAAAATAAAACAAGAGGCAGAGACAAAGACAAAGCTGACATAAAGAAAATTAAACAAACAGACATGACTGACTTTACAGGGAGACACTAAAGGACTACCCATGGGAAAGAGTTAAAGGAAACAGGAAGGGAAATCACTAAATATTGCACAACCAAGATATGAGTAGAAGAGAGATAAATGTCTTAGTACTTTTTAGGAGCACTTTAGACAACTTATTTACCTCCAAATGCTTTTAGCAGCAAGCAACTGACAAACTATGGCAGTAGCATCTATGCTAATGCAATTTATCTTAACTGTTCTCCAAGTTAAGGTTTGCCTCTACTCATTCAAAACATAGTGTAGGTGTAATAGAATATCGTTGGCTATTGAGGATAATAAACATAAAATAAGACCACTCAGAGAGCGCAACTCCCCCTGAAGGTCAAGGGCTAAGGACTAAAGCCTTGATGTTTTTATTACATAAAAATTCTGTTTTAAGGAGCTCAGACAAAGAAAGTGCTTACTGCATCACCCCCCCCCATGTCTCCCATGACTAATATATTGCTTTAATATACACCAATAAGAACAATATAGAATATATGAATCAGGACTCCAAAACTTTACTTTACAGTTATGGGTTGCCGATCACTTTATTCCTACATTTATGTGTATCCATAACATTATATATATAGTTTTTGGTCAACTTGTAAAACAGATCACTCTCATTACTCTGCAGAAAACACTGGTGAAAACACAGAAGTACGCAATTAAATCAAGAAGAAATGTAGAGATAATAAATTTAAAATATTTAAGTGTGCAGAACTGTAAAAATGGAGTAAAGGAATTTAACTTATGCTGATTTAGCTACTAGCACTTAAATGTGTATCATTTGTATGCTTGTTTTGTGTCTGTTCATTTATTTATGGTCACATAGTTTTATTCTCTAAAATCTGCATACTTATCGCTAGCATTTGTTTTCAGCTGCACATAGATGACTGTATTGCTCTTTAACTGTCTCAAGTAGACAACCAGCAGCCAGAGAGCTGTCCATATGGGCTCTGTGCGTCTATCCAGATAATCTTTGTTGGAGGATTAAGACCGGAGCAGGAAGACATTCAACACGACCTGCATTTGTCCAAAGAGAGTCCTTTAACCTTTCAGGTAATGTGTGTTTTTCTGCTTCATAGCCTAAACTAATAGAAATCCACTGTCAGTAGGCTACGGGCTAGCTGCATATAATAGGTGAGCTTCACTGACCTCTGCTCTGACCTCAGCTGCTGCTAGCCCACAGTACTTTTGTAAACACGCCCTGGATTTCTCTCGAGGTTTGACTGTTATGCGAAATATAGAAAGCAGAAAAAAGTTCAACAACAGGCAATACTCGCTGGCCATTAAAGTTTATATCAATTTACTGTTGACATGGAAGAAAGTCCCCTGACATGATACTGTAACAGATGGTGCATTCAAGCATAATTACATTGTCACGGGGCAGTTAATGGAGTAGAACATTATACTCCATACAAACAACATAATAGGTTTATAGCTGTCATATGGACCTTTTGCTTCCAAATGACTTCGGACGTTATCTGATCATTTTTTATTATTCTCATGAAGGCAGTAAATATAAAACAGTCTCTCAGTAGAAGGGATTTTGCTGGAACTGTAATTTTGTTGGGTCAGTGTTTTGAATCCAGTACAGCACTGCAAGCCATTTAAATTTTAACATGTATAATGGTCAGTTGAATTAAATCACACATCCTCCAAATTCTGTGGGCCATTTACAGTAAACGCAACACAACTTCTGCCTATGTCATATCAGGTGTGGTGTTTTATTAATTTTCTATAAAAACACAAAGAAAAACATCACCTTAAAAAAATGCTAAATTATTGTTCTAATTCCCTGCATATTCCGGTTTTACCGTTTTAATTATGAGGATTTAGATGCTTATCTTTGTGGAGGCTTCCTAGTTCTTTTCTTTTTTCTCTTTTTAGATTTTAATTTACAAAAAAGTCTCAAATGAAAAAAGGAAATTTGTAAAATAAAACTTGAGGGAAATAGATTACATTATAATGCATATATTTGTTAATGGAAGGCCTATAAAGGGATATGCAAAAGCCCCATCATAGACACAAACACTGTGTAAACATAGATCTGAGTGAGAGTTGTAGCTGGCTGGCTTTATCATGTGAGAATTGAAGCCATTAAACCAGGGATGGGGAACTCCAGGCCTTAAATGCTGGTGTCCTGCAGGTTTTAGATCTCACCCTGGGTCAACACACCTGAATCAAATGATTAGTTCATTGGCAACCCTCTGGAGAATTTAAAGACATGTTGAGGAAGTAATTTAGCCATTTAAATCAGCTGTGTTGGATGGAGGACACATCTAAAACCTGCAGGACTTCGGCCCTTAACGCCTGGAGTTCCCCCGCCCCTGCATTAAACAGTTACCGGTATACTGAAATTTAGTCATTACTATAATGTTCTTATTGCTTGTTATTTAACAGTATATGCATTTTTTTTTTCAACAGGACAAATCTCCACTGCCGATCATAATGTCTTTATTGGATTTTCTTGGGCAGGGGAAGCTGTTGGGGGTCGGAGTTCTGCTGGTGTGGCTCGTCCTCTTCCACCTTCTTGTTAATGTTTGGCTCCTTTGTGTCTTCACCAGTCTCCTGGTAGTTCTCGGAGGTTGGCTTGGGTCACGGGCTCTGCTGGATGCCAACAGCGTTCTCCACCTGGAGCACTTCTTGCCTCTTGGCAACATTAACCCACCTCAGTATTCACCTGAGCACGAGTGGAGATTGAACCATGAGATCCACAGCGCTGTCCACAAAGCAGTGCGTGACTTTGTGTCCTCGTGGTATCGCACTCTACTGCCCGAGGTGGAGGGCGAGTTTGAGCGTGCGGTGCGTAATTCGATGCTGGAGTCAGTGATGGAACTGAAGGAGCGTGCCCGGCAAGTGGACAGAAAAGCCTTGGTTCAGCGGTTGCTGGAGGTGTACGGGGGTCACCTGCAGAACTACATGACAGTAAGACAGATACAGTCAACACAAAAGGGAAGCATGAGCCTCTGGCAGCTCTACAGTGAAGTAGACACCCCTCATCCAGCTGTGAGCAGCAAAGCTGCTGAGCTCAGCTACTCCAGAGCTCTAGTTCACCTTGTACTACACGTGCTGGTTCCATACCCACAGATGGAAACCAGGACAGGAGGTTACATGGTTACAGAACTTATTACCTGCAACGTGCTGCTACCGCTCATAACCAGGATATCCGATCCTGACTGGCTCAACCAGACCATTGTAGACATACTTACCAGATGCAGAGAACCACACCAGGAAATCAACGTGGATGACCTCCCAGTAGATCCCCTATACAAATGTCAGATCGACCAGGAGTCCTGGGCCACCTGCATGTCACTGTCTTCTTCCGATCAAGCTGGTCTCGCCAGCAAAAGCGCCTCTGACCTTGATGACCTGAATGAGAGCCGGAGCACGACGGAGCAGACTGAGTCCTCACTGAGCAGCATGGTTAGCTTGGCGTCAGCTGGGAAATTTCAAAGCTGCCGCCCAGGTCTGCTCACATCATACAAAGTGAACTGCTGTCCGCTTACATCTGCCCATCACTCCAACTCGTCAGAGTCCAAAATAATTTCACTGGACTCGCTAACTCAGTCTGACTCGGATGATGATCTGAAAGGAGGATTTTGCGAGTGTGGTCCTTCAAATAACTTCTGCAGCATGCTCACTTCTAAAGATGTTGAAGCCTATGGATGCTTCGGTCCACTGAGAAATCTAGGACAGAAGGTGGTGGTGCCGGTGGACTCCCAGTGGCCAGCAGGCATAGCTGAAGAGAAATCTCCAGGTTGCCCTAGAAGAAAGCTTTGTTTACCCTCTTATAACTTGGATTCCCCCAGCAATGCAGTGGCACCTGTGAACATCCAGAATGTTAGAATTGGTGGCACCGTCACCGCAAAAGACCAGCGTGGCACCGGCATACATCCCTATATTCTTTACACTGTAAAGGTACAGTCATGTCACAGCCTGGTACAATGAAGCTGTCTTATGAAATTGGATTATTGATGATTGCATACTGCACCCCTCTTTCTGTTTAACAGTTTCAGACAGCGACCAGTGATGGCAGCGCCACTCCACAGCATGCGGCCTGTCACGCTGTCAATCGCAGATACAGCGAGTTCCTCAACTTGCAGACACGATTAGAGGAGAAGCCCGAAATGAAGAAATTAATCAAGAGTAAGACATCGTCCTCTGCTTTAAGACATCACCAAACCCTAGTAGTCCAAGAAGAGATGCCACGTTTATTTATTTATTGCATTTCAGATGTCAAGGGCCCAAAGAGGATTTTCCCTGATCTCTCATTCAGCAGTCCAGACGGTGAGAAGGTTGAAGTGCGTAAAAGCCAGCTGGATGCCTTCCTAAAAGTAAGCATTGGGATTATAACTTTTGCATTTGCAGGGTTCTGACGTTTGTTCTTGTGGTATAATTTTTATTGTTTTCTAGCAATTAAGCAGCATTCCTGAGATAGCCAACAACGAAGACATGCAGGAGTTCCTAGCTCTCAATTCAGGTGTCTGTACATATTTTGGAAGAAAACCTTTTGCCAAGTCAAGAATTGATAAGGTAGGAACAAGCTAACAGAAAATTAAACCAATAAGTAGTTGCATTTTGTGAAATTTACTCCATTACTCCCCTGCGAGAGTTAAGTAAGAAGTTTTATGCCTTGTTCTTGAGCATGGAGTTGGACCTTTTGTGAAAATGTGTAAAGAAATTCCACATTGTAATACTCAAGAACGCACAAAATAGAGAAGAATAAATACTCAAGAAGCTAATCATGTTCAGAATGAGACAAAAACTGGATGCTTTTTCTTTCTTTTTTCTACAACTTGAATTTAATTATCTCACATATGTTTGATTGATTGAAAGATGATGGAAAATGCTTTGGACACTTTGAAGACAGCTTTCCCACATCCAGAACCCCTCAGCCCAACAGAGGACATTGATGGAGATCCTGATGGAAGAACAATGGACAACAGAAAATACAGGTAAGAGCTCTATCTGCCTGATACCAGTCTTCACACACATTCAAATCTACTTTGCTTCCTTATTATCAATTCGGTGAGTTAATTCTCAGCTTCTTTCATGTTGGATTTAATTCACTTATTTTTGTAACACGGGGATTCCTGTTTTGTGTTCTGTGCTTCAGGAGGCTTTTCCCAAGCAAAATCTCCCCAGCCTTCAATATACCCAACATTCCTGATCTACATCCTAAAGTGACATACTGCTTCAGTGAAGGCAGCACTGTAAGTTATTATTCCTCATGAACTATCAACACAAACATGTTTCAGACTAATGTGAGAGAGCGCTGACATTTTCTTCAGAAATCATTTGCTTATTCTGATTTTCTAGGTCCTCAATGGCATGTCACTGTCCCACCTCGAGAATTTTGTTGGTGAGCAGGAAACACTGTTATGTGGACTGAATGGGAAAGAGAACAAGCAGAGGTGTGAGCAAGATGTAAAGAAGACTTCAGGGAAAACTCACGGCACAGGTTGAGTTTGTCTGAAGTAGATTTATCCACATTGGCAAGATGCACTGACACAGTTTTACCACATGGGTGCAGCAAAACCCAATGTCTGTGGTGGCTTTAGCTGAGCAGTAGACGATTTGCAGCAATAGGGCACAAACACATTTTGGAGACTTTTTGAATCCACATTTAGTAAGAATGGTTTTTTTTACTTGCAGTGGAAAATCTTGACCTCAGCATCTATTAATAGATATTTCTCATTAAAAAATTTTTGGTTGATTGTTTATTAACAACACAAAGGTAACTCCATGTTTTTGCCCACTACCACTAATGGTGTGTTCTGCCTTTACAAGTAGTCAAATATTTTTTAAATTCATTTGTGAAGATTCCCATCCTTGTGCTGAAATAAATGTATAATTAATGTATAATTAATGGGGGTTTGTGTGTGTGTGTGTGTGTGTGTGTGTGTGTGTGTGTGTGTGTGTGTGTGTGTGTGTGTGTGCGCGCGCGCTGCAGACACAGCTGTGGCTGATGTCGCTTTGAACATCTTGTGTTTGCTGATGAAGGATCAGTGGAGTTGGCTGTGCACTGAGAACATCCAGAAGGCCATCAGACTGCTCTTCGGGACTTTCATCGAGAGGTAAGAGTTCCTCCGCATCTGCAGCTGTTTGTGAACTGTTGTGCAATTTACTTGCACTGTAAGTAAATCAGGAGTGAAGACAAAATCAACAATGACTTATGCCATAAGTCATTGCTAACCCATCCTTCCGCTCAAATGAGCTTGGAATAGTTAAAGGGAGCATTTTGGGAAACCACTACAAGGTAGAGGCTTTCCTCGGAGAAGGGGGCTATGGTATTGTAGCCAAATGCCGTGATACCAAAACCAACCGAGCTGTGGCTATTAAGGTGAACAAGAACGACCCTGATATTCTGCAACAGGCAAAACTGGAAATTTTCATCCTGGAGCAGCTGAGAAGGTTGGATCCAGATGCCGCCAACATTGTTCAATGGAACGGCTTTTTCCACGATGGAGAGCGTGTTTGCCTGAAATTTGAACTCCTAGACCAATGCCTGTGGGACTACACACGGGACCCGAATAATCGGCGTCTCTCCATAAGCGAAGTCAGGCCAATTTTAGGTCAACTCACAAATGCCCTGTCCCACCTGGGTTCTGTGGGAATAGTGCACGCTGACCTCAAACCTGGAAACATCATGGTTGTAAATCGCTATGAGTCTCCAGTCAAAGTCAGACTTATAGACTTTGGCCTCGCATGTCCTGCGTCTGCAGTGATGCCTGGTGACCGTGTGGGGACAGTTGGTTATAGTGCACCTGAGGTTATGCTTGGCCTTCCTTATAACGAAGCAAGTGACATGTGGTCTCTGGAGCTGGTGGCTGTTGAGCTTGTTACAGGGGTGCCACTCTACCCTGGAAAAAAATATTATGATGTTTTGAAATTCATCATAGAGACTCAGGGTCAGCCGCCAGATCATGTTCTCGATCCTGGCGTGTACACTGAAGACTATTTCACAAAAGACAACTACAACCAACAACGCTGGACATTTAAGACCGCCCAACAATTTAAATACGAGACAGGATATGAATCTTTGGAGACAAGATACATAAAACTGACACGTCTGGATGACCTCGAACAAATAATGCTGTTTAGACGAGGACCAGAAGATGGCCAACGCTTATTTGTCAGCCTAATTAAAGAGATGTTGGCCTTGGATGCACACCAGCGGATAACACCCTCTCAGGTTCTCCGGCATCCCTTTTTCAACCCTGGCCTCTCCAACAGGTTCCCAAGTATCAACACTGAAAAACCATACAGAGTCAATCTCCAGCATGGCATCTTCCACCCTGGACAAAAGTGATAAAAACACAAACTGGGGTTGGAAAAGGATATTAACAGCAAATTATACTGGAAATATTAATTAAGCTGCTCCAATAATTATCACTTTGGCTTTTTTTTTTTTTTAATTCACTCCCCCCACCCCAACCAGTCGCGGCAGATGACTGTCCCTTCCTGAGCCTGGTTCTGTCGAAGGTTTCTTCCTTTTTAAAGTGAGTTTTTCCTTCCCACTGTCGCTAAATGCTTTCTCATAGGGAATCTTCTGATTGCTGGTGTGGCCAAAACTCTAGGGGAAGTAGCAATTCTTGTGAAAAAAAAAAAAGCCTACCAATATTCAAAGCAGAGCAGCGGACACCTTACCATCACATCAGTCCTTTAATCCGACCTAAAACACCATGTTTACAGAAATAAGTTCCGTACAAATTGGAAATAAATTGTTGTTTTTGATTGTTTATAAGTATATAGTGCTACCCTTCAGCCTCCTAGTAGACATACCTGTGTTATAAATGTGAAACGCCTCCGATTTTCAGAAAAGTTGACGTCTGACCTTGAAGTCAAGGTCACTGAGATTTAAGCTTCACAGAGATTTTCAGTAGATGCAACCATGGTATTGATTTGAAAAATCTACACAATCACAAACTTGGATGTCCACAGCGCCTCGCCATATACCAAAGATTAAGAGGTGGTTTTTTACTAGTTTTTTATAAAGATTACAAAACACAAATAACAAAAATGCCAACGCTATTGTTATTTTTGACAACGTCTAATGTAGTGCAAAAAAACAAAAACCCAAAATTTAATAAATAAAGTAAATAAGGTATATACTACATAGTATACAACATTTTAGTGGTCCACAATGGGTTATTTGTATGTTTGTCACACTTAAACATTTCAAATCATCAAACATTTTTTTTCTTTTTTATGTAAAAAGAAAAATCCTTTAACTGTCCAGTTTTCTTGATGTTATGATGCTTCTACCACTGGTTTGTCATTAATATTTTATTGTCTTAGTGTGTTAAAGATTCTAGTTCTTATTCTGGTCAAACTGTGCTTCATTATTTGTTTACAGCACAGCTACAGTTCCAGGTGACTTCAAGTCAAAAGGATACTACATGTCAATGGCCAGCAGCCTGTATTCAGTTTGAATATTGCAGTAAATGTACCTGGATCTGTTTTTATTGGGTTGTGAATTTGGTCTCACTGTTACATCCAACTTTTAGAGTGGAATAAAGACAAAAAGAAACAAGAGAGAATGGATTTGTAGTTAGAAATCCAAAGTTGCTTCTGTTTTGCCCACACACATTGATGATGATTTCACATCGTAAGCAGGTTATCAAATGTGGACAGAATGTTAGCAGAATCTTATAATTCTCATAAGATTCTGTTTTTGTGTCCTTCAATACAATGTGTTTATGTGTGACATACTGATATGAATCATAGTATCTTATGGAATTCCAAAAATGGCTGCCAGGACAGCTGCCACCACACTGATGTGACACACTACAAATCAACTCTTTGATGCTCTGTGCTGAGTCTGCACAATAACCTGCACTTAAACATTCATTTAATATCACGTACACATATACACATACTGTTCCTCAAGAAGACACTGAGAAAAAATAAAGAATAACATTGAGACTGTAACTTTGCCATAAGTCATAGGTGTCAAACTCTGGCCGGCGGGCCAAATTTGGCCCGCAGCCTAATTACATTTGGCCCGCGAAGCCATACCAAATTACTATTAGAGCTGGCCTACTGGTATTATACAGCTAATATATATATATTGTTTAGTATTAAGCTTTGCTTGTTCCATATTCAGTTTTCCAGCAAAACTTATTTGAGTCCATAAGAAAAGATTCATTCTTATATCTGGAGGAAGATTTTTTTTTCAATAAATATTAATGTTAGCCCGCGACTTTGTTCCAGTTTTGAATTTTGGCCCACTGTGTATTTGAATTTGACACCCCTGACTTACACAATGGGCGAATAACTTCTGACACCTTGGGACGGCCTGTGATAATAAGCCAGATGACTCATAGCAATTAGTAAAACTACAGGCAAGTCTTAAAGTACCAGATGCCCTGTCATTTTCTACTTCTAAACCCAGACAAAACTGAAATGATTATGTTATTTCTCTCTAAAATATCAGATACATGGCGTATAATCAAATACTTTATCTTGATGGCATTACCTTGGCCTCGAGTAACACTGTGACGAATCTTGGAGCCATTTCTGAACAGGATATGTCACTCAACTCACACATTAAACAAATCTCTAGGACTGTTTCACTTCATCTGAGCAATATTGTCAAATTTAGAAACATCCTGTGAGAGTGAGACAGAAAAATGACTTTGAGATTGTTACTTCTAGAGTGGGTTACTGTAAACAGGTAAAATCTCCCTGAAAAACCTTCAGTTCAAAGGCCACAGTGAGAGTGCTAACATATCAGCTTCTCTTGATTTGCTGCCTGTTAAAACCACAACTTAATTCAAAATTCTTCTCTTTGAATAGAAAGTCCTGAATGATCATCATATGTATGGGTAGAGTTTCTTAAAGTAGAATGGGAGGCTGAGCCTTCGACTATCAGGCTCTTCTCCTGTGGAACCAGCTCCCAGTTAGGGATCAGGAGACGGACACTCTCTACCTGGAACACGAAACTTCAACTTGATAAAACTTATACCTCAGGTGACTCTGCTAGAGGACTTTTCTGGTGTTTGTCTACTCTCTGCCATAGTTTGTGTGATGTCCTTTTGGTTGTTCGCAGTCTTTGTACTGTCATTCTGTTATTTACATTCCAGGAAAAAATATTGAATTTTTATTCATTACAATAAATCACAGCAAGGCCTCAACAGTTGGCTATGGTGTCTATTTTGTGAGCAGGTGACATATTTACAGTCATTTATTTTTCCTTCATTCAGCCAGATCTAGAGGGCACAAGGACAGGTTAGTGGTGGTTAGTTGGATTTTAATGGTGCACGATCTTCTCTCCGATTGTCTTTCAGGAGTTTTTTAGCACACACACATAAATGTTATGGGTTTTTGTGCTTTACTTGCTAAACTAAATAACTACTGGACCCACTTTACCACATGGTGTGTGGGAAATGGGCTTTTCCTACCCCTAATGTTAAGCTATCATTAAATGGTCATACTGGTCACAACTTTTGGCTTGATATCTGCCTCTGGGACCTCACTTCTGGCTTAAGGTTCATGTTTTGCATTCTCCTGTAATTGCTTAAAGCACGCTTTTTCATGAGCTTGCATTTAATTCCCCATCTGTCTGTTTGACACATTGGCACATGTCCTGAACATGGACGCACTCACTAAAGTATTGAACTGATTTCTGTGTCAGATGGTTGGATGTAGGTGTCGCCCACCTTACCAGTGCTCCTTGCTGGGTGATTTACCTACAAGTGCTGCAGGAAGCTGTATGGCCTGGTGGCACTCTGCCTGCTCAACCACAGCCTGAGCGAAGTGCTGCACAAAAGGAGAAAACAAAGGAGCAATGTTTGGACTGCCTGATGCAGCTGCTCCCAGGTGAATAACAGCTGTTCAAATCAGAATACTGCTGTTAAATGCTGCCCTGATTTTCATAGCTTCTGACAGTATGTTTCACTGTTTGTGTCTGAGCAGAGCTCATCACTGACATGCTGGGTAATGAGAAGTACAGACTGAGTTTGGAGACTATGCTGGAGTCTTTGCAGGACCACCAGATAAACAAGTGAGTCAGCAACCAAACAGCAAGCTAACAAGAAACAGAAACTGTATCAGTGCTGGTCTCTGATTATCACTAAACAGTACAACCAGAATGTTAATGTTTCAGATAGAACTGCAAACTCCTCTTACCTTTCATATTTATACTATTATATCATCAATCTAAGAATGTCATTTTCCTGATGTCTTTTTCCTACATCTGTGTTTTTCTGCAGGCATCTGCTTTACTGCATCTGTGACCTGCTGCTGGAATTTTTGATCCCCGAGTCGTGTGATGAGAACTTCCAGCATTCTCTGCTACAGAGCTTGACCAAAGACACATATTGAGACAACAATGATCGTCATTAGTTTACAAAAATCTGCCTGCTGAAGCCCAGAACTGATCACCAGACAGACTCGGGTCTGAATGACAGTCACGACTCTCAGCAGCTTGTCTGATAGATAAATGGAATACACAGGTAAACAAGTATCTGCCATTCAGTTGTGGCGAGCTCAGTGTACTTATATAATTCCTATCATTATTTCATGATCATTTCAACTTCCCATATGTATGATAGACTTATCACTTATCTCATTATCATAAAACAAGCTTGAGCTTCTATTTCAGCTTATAAAAAGTTTGCATCCAAGTAAAATACAATGCACTGTATTTGTCCTCTGCCTCCATTTCTTTACTTTTCAAGTTAAATCTGTTAACGTTTCAGACAGTGTCCCACATTATCCCAAACATACCTACTCTTTTGCCCCATTTTTAGTCTTTTGGGGAGTGATAAGATGATTAGGTGATGCATCGTTGGTGGAAGCAGTTCATGGAGATGCAGCTTGCCTTATACTTGTGCAGGATGTGACGTATTCATAAAAGCCTGTAGTCAATGGAGTCCACAGGGTAATGGCACAACAAAGCGGCATCAATCACGCAGATTAATGAGAAAAAAGACTGATCCTGGCTTCATATTTATATCATCACGCAAACTGACGTCTGGTTAACATGTCACCCAGTTAAACTCGTTTTTTTGGCTCTTGGGCTCTTTTATCTTGATGCATTCATTTATTCTGATGTTGTTGTAAATCGTGCACATTCCTACTTTGGAGCCTGGTAAGTTCACAGCTGGCATGAGTGCATATGTTCATGATATCTACCTGAAGTATGATCTTCAGATGTAGAACTCGACAGATCGCCGGGGCTTGAAAGGAAATGAAGGAGGCTCTTCCAGGATTTTATATAAAGTTTTATTCTGTCTTTTGTCGCCCTTTATCTAATGACTGTTAGAGGTCTCACTGTCCTTCTCAGTGCAATTAGTGCCTTCAGCTGAGCCCTCTGACATCTGTGAGTGAAATCAGCAGTGTGAAGGATTTGCTCAGATGAAAGCTGGGGCTGAACTTCAGACAGGTGTACTGACTGAGTCAATAAATGTTTGAAGTTGAGAGCATTGTTGGGGAATCCCCCTGTCTTCAACACAAAGAGTGAACTTTAGCCGTCACAAAGAGGATTTTGTGCTAGTTTTCTTTGATTACTCCTCTGTGTCAGGTAACTTATTCATATAATCCAGCTCTTCTCACACATTCTTTCACTGTACAAACACTATTTGTGTGAAAGGAGTTAAAAATCGACTGATATTTCATAAATGAGTGTGTATAAGTATTGTGTTTTAGTCTTCCCATGATCTTTTGATCCGGAGAGCAGTTAAAAAAATACCAATTTCTTCACAGCCAAATTCCGTGATGAGGGATAAATTAACTGCATGATTTACAAAACCACTTTGTGTTTTGCTTGAATGGTAAATTGAAAAAAAGTAAGGAAAAGCACTCTTTTTATAGAGTGCTTCCATATGGCAACATAATTTTATTAAATATGGATGGCTAATATAGTGTGTGTTTGTGAGTATCTTTATTTCATTGAGGGGAAAAAAAAATCTGCATGACTTGGTATCTGCATGCACTCTGTTATTGAACTGAAAGATTTATTATCCGTGTTAAGCACGACAGGGTAACAGGGTCACTGGTGGCTGGTACTCAGACAACTGTCAAGTATCCTTAAATATTCAGTATGGCAGCCTATTGCAAAGAATCTCTGAAACACTGAAATAATTACAATCAGTTCAAAGAGGGTGTTTGTCTGTAAAAAGAAAAAAAAATCTGGCAGTTCTGTCATGGTGATTGACAAAGTCTCAAAAATGCGCGCTCTTCCCTGCTCTGCAATTATCTCTTCCAATGTAAAACACTTTTCTATCAATTTAGTGTGTTTCCAGCAGAATAATCCTGTAACACACACAAGGTTTATAAAGCTTTAAGACCACAGTGTGAGCAAAAGTTGTATATTGGATGCGCACAGATCCAACAACAGGGGAGTTGTTCACATATGCTCACATATAAACTGTCAGTCGTCGGGGTGTAAATCCACTCCTATTGTTTCCACTTGCTGGTCAGCAGGACTTCATAAAGTTAATGTTAGGAACATTTAGCACATCTCACTTCCTTTCTTATGAGATCATGGTCTGATACTGGTGGGGCCCCACCTCCTGTCTCATGCTTTGGGACTTGTTTGTGACTGGAAACCAGGGGGGATTAAATGCTTAAACTGCACTGCTGGTGGCCACATATGAGTGGGAACAGCTGTATTTTAACCACAAATTGCTTAGTGCAACAAATACCCACGGAAGTTCACAACTTAGATCCATTACAGGAATTGCTGAATCATTCCAAATAAGCATTATTATTCATTTAAAGTATATTGTAAAATATTGTGATTTTATCTGATAAAAATCATCCCCCCACCCTTAGAGTTTTTTTAATTTTTAGTGAAAACAGTGAAATTTGTTGTGCACAGTTGTAGGCTTCCTTGGGGTGACTGGTAAAATCTTCATTAGATGTTCCTCAGGTCAATGGGTCCAATGCTTTGGTTAATGAAACTGTGAGGAACATGGCGAGTGAAGGCCAGTATGCTCTGATCCAACTGATGAGCTACTGTTACACAAACTGCTGAAAAAGTTCATGCTGGTTGTGGTAGACATTATCAGAATACACACTGCACTTTCTTGGGTATGAGGCTGCATAGGGATAATAATAATAATGTACACTTTTATTGATCCCTGTGGGGAAATTCTTCTCTGCATTTAACCCATTCACTCAGTGAAGCAGTGGGCAGCCACCAGTGCAGCACCCGAGGATGGTGCCTTGCTCAGGGGTACCTCAGGGTAGCCGTTCAGGGGATTCGAACCCCTGACCTTCCGATAATGGGGCAACTGCTTTTACCTACTGAGCTATCCCTTCCCCTCTGGATCTGGACCACAGAGAAATGGAAGTTGTCCTACTGGAAAAGCTTGGGTCCTGCCATTCACCTGGATGTTACTTTGACACATACCATCTACCTAAACGTTGTTAGAGACCATGTGCATCCTTTCATGGAAGCTGAATTCCCTGACAGCTGTGGCCTCTTCCAGCAGGATGAATATGCCCTGTCACAAAGACAAAAGAAGCACAACAACCTGAAGTGTTGACCAAATTCCACAGCTCTCAATCCAATCAAATATCTGGGCAATGTGGTGAACAAGCAAGTCCAATTCATGGAGGCCCCACAACTTACAGGACTTACAGGATCTGTTGCTAACTTCTTAGTGCCAGATACCACAGCACATGTTCAGGGTCTAGTGAAGTCCATGCTTCAATGTTTTAGGCTTGTTTTGATAGCAAAAGAGGGACTGCCACAATATTAGGCACGTGGTCATAATGTTATGATCAGTGTTTGATCGTAAATGTTGTGTAAGGACGTCTGTTTTGGCACAATTTAGGCTCATTAGAACCAACTGAGTACAACTTGAATACCACAGCCTACCTGAGTATTGTTGCTGACCATGTCCATTCCTATAAACCACTGTGGTCAATGTCACAAATTTCAAATAATCTCAAAATAGTTTCTTGAACATGACATTGAGTTCATTGTACTCGAGTTGTGTCCACAGTCACCAGATCTCAATCCAATAGAGCACCGTTAGGTAGTGGTGGAGCAGATGATTAACACCATGCACGTGCAGCAGTGTGATAGTATCTTGTCAATATGGACCAAAAGGAATGTTTCAAGGACCTTGTTGAATCTATGCCACGAAAAATTAACAGTTCTGAAGGCAAAAGGTAGAAAGAAGCTGGTACCAGCAAGGTGTACGTAAGAAAGAAGCCGTGAGTTTCATATCAGTAACACGATGATAATGACAATAGTATTAAACTAGTTTCATTATAATTCACCATGGTCCCAAACAGCAGATGTTTTTTATGAGTTTGCAATAGTTGTGACATGAGGCATGACCAACCACAGCTAAGAAAGTGTCAGAAAAGCCCAGCAGCTGCTGAAGCATCATGAACTGTCTCAGTTTTACAGTGGAATGTCAGTGTTGTAATGATTAATGTACAGTCTCATGGACATTTGTGCAAACATTCCACATGTAGTGATTATTCACAGCAGGTGAATACGACCAGCTAACAAATGTGTTTCCTGACCTTTAAGCTAATACTTTGTTTTCAAACTCAATCTGTAATTAAAATCAGTATTCTTGTGAAATCTTTGTACACCACTCCTTTTGCCATTTTCCCATACATCCAACGACGTAAGAATACGTCTTGTATGACACAGAATTTAATCTTTTGGCGTGAGCAAGCCTAACTGCTGATTGTAGTACGTGACCTTGCAATAAAGCCAATCTGGTTCCTGTTAGTGGTGTGTCCTCTGCTGCACAGTGCAGATGTGCAGTGTAGCCTTTAAGGAACTCTTACACCCCACACCCTGCCCTACTTCCATCTACTTAGAAAAAAAAAACCTGTGTTCTCAAAAAGAATTGCATTTGCTATATGACTTTATCCAGTAGCAATTCTACTGCCTGTACTCCACCCCTTTTCTAGTTCATTTGATTATTTGACCAGTAGAAGGAAAGACGTTGCATGGAAGTGGGCATAGTGGTAGGCAACAATGCTGTGAATGCATTTCTGAGACTATAAACTTAAAACAGGCTAAAAAGGAGAAATATGATACGATGGATAAGGGAAAAGTGAAGGGTGATGTTGACCTCATAGTGACCCCAACTTGAAACAACTGTGTGAGTCAAAGCATTTATCACTGACTTCTGGAAACTGTAACAACTGTTGACTTTAACTGTACAAAGTTTAATCTGGAAGTTCATCAGGAGCAGGTTTATATTTGCCAAAAAGATTATACACCAACCCCATCCATCCATCCATCCATCCATCCATCCATCCATC
>NW_005187465.1:1946915-1973591 GCF_000239375.1 Pundamilia nyererei | reverse complement strand
CATCCATCCATCCATCCATCCATCCATCCATCCATCCATCCATCCATCCATCCATCCATCCATCCATCCATCCATCCATCCATCCATCCAGGGCTAGGTTAAAGCTTTTGAGAGGTGCTTTTGTATCCATGATTCCTTCTGTCCAGCCTGTATAGCAATAGTGGTTCAGCCCATTTTAAAATAATTACTACCCCTTATATTCAGTCAGTGTCAGCCTGCCCCCCTGTTAAAGTTAACATTTTCTAATGAGCTGCATGCTTTTCTGTTACTTCCCTTTGCTTCCTATATTGACTTTTTCTTTCTTTGAGTCCTGAATCTAAGCTCTTTTACTTGGAGCTTACTAAGATCAATCATCTTTATTTGAAAGAGATTTGAAATTATGGGTATGGAGCACATGCCAAACAAGGGTCTTTATGCCATTCTTTGTTTGTGCTAATCAGTAGAATAGCTCTTCTTAAGAGGTCATTGTGCTCCCCAGTCGAAATGGAAATGCTTATCATTTTTCAAGCTGAAAAGGTAATGATCACTAGAGCCATTTCTCTGAATCTCAATGAAAGAATGTGCTGTTTTTGGTATTCCAGTATTTTGGTGCATAACATCAGTCGCCCATATAAGGTCGCATCTGCTCTTTTGTGCTTGACACAGAGATAGACGTATAGTTTTCATGGCTATACATCTATAGCCATAAAATTATACATCTGTACATTATGGTCTTAACTGCTGATAAGAGATTAAAGAGAAAAACTGCAGCTTTCATGTGGAGATTACATTGCAGATTCAAGACTGCAACGGTCTCATGGCGATGAAATGAAACATGTGAGTGTGAATTCTCTTTTTCATCTGTAAATGGTTGACGGGGGAAAAAGGTGCCCCCTGAAAACAGAACATTATGAAACATGCTCGTAAAGTTTTTTTCTTTTTACCATACCACAGTACACTTTCTTTACCTTAGAGTATACAGCCTGTAGCTCAAAGGAAGTATAAAACCTGTCATTTTAATAAGTAGCTTTTTTAAGCCCTGGGCGAAAACCAGGCTTATAGTTGTGGTCTTCTCTGTTTAAACAGATATAACACAGTGGGAAGGGTGTCACTGAGGCCTGAGTTTGAGTTCTTCATGCCTCATTAGACCATATAAAAGAAAAGATAGAAGTTTAATAAGATAATATTTTCAAATATTACTGAAAATTCTCAGTAGGTGAGCTATGTTAAAATGCTCTATAATTTTATGCATGCTTGCAGTTGCCACTTCAGAAAATACTCTGCACTTTATCAGAATTCACATGTACTGCACAGAGAAGAAATCCTGTTATTTTTCTGCCATGTATGAGGTCAATGAGGAGTGTTGAAACGGCAGACACTATATCAGCCCCAGGAAAGGCAGTCATATTTGACCTGCATCCAGGAATCACAGCAAGTCATTATTCTGATCTCTGTGCAGACAGAGAGCAGACCGAGCTGTGTGGACAGTGTGTAAATCAGTGTATGGGGGATTAGGGCTAACATTATGGGAGATTGGAGTCAGCTAGTTTAGAAGAACAAAAATGTGGTGCAGAGTAAGATGTCCTGAGAAAGTGTTACAAGGGACTAGAAGAGGTTTAGATAAGTTGATCATGAAATAATTCTCTTGTTCAGCTGCAGCACAGAAACTCCAAAACTTTTGTGCATTACTCTTCTTCTTATGCGGTGAAAATATATCTGCAATAGTACATCTAGGAGTTTCATTTAATGTCATCAGTCAGATAAGACAGCTACAAAACAGACACCCCCCCTTTTGGGCTTGGATTTGGCGCTTGACTGCATTGCTCCCCAGGTACTTCCTTGGAGTTGTTACCTGAGCCTTCCCCCAGGCAGCTCAGCACGACACTGCACAGCAGAAATGAGGTAATCTTGGTAAATGGTGACAGTCAGTTTCATATCAATCAAGAAAAAAAAAGACAAAAGCCTTACAAATTCTGTATGGCTGTCATTAAAACTCATTTACATTTCAAAAATTTCACTGTGATCTGAAAAGTGGCTGTAGACGCCTGTTTAATTGGTTTAAACATTAATTAAAGGAACATTCCTGACGCCCACCCCTTCACCCATCTACAGTAACCCTAAGAAATGGCCGATGTTTAATGTTTAATGTTTTCTATTTTCTTCTATTTAATCTCAAAAAGCTCCTAAAACAGTCAGTGATCACTGTTGACCTCCCTCGGCTTTTATTACCGCTAATCATTTATTTAAGCTCAGTTTTTAAAACCTTAAGATGTAACTACAGCCCAGCCCATGCAGCAGTATATGAATGACTAACCTCGTATTGTGGATGGATTATCTCAGTTGTTCTCCTGGCTGAAGTTTGGTCCTTTTACAGCATCCTGCCATGCGATTACATTTGTTCCTAACCACTGAGAACACTCACGTTAACTTTTATCGAGTGGAAAAAAAGTTAGGTTGTTTATATTATGCTAACATAGCTGTGTCGCTAGCGGTCACGTAGCACATCATTATATACCAGCTAGCCAAACTTCAGTAACCCTACAAACGTCACTGCTGTTTAGTTTTCTGTCTTCATTTATGTTGGAAGTGATAACAGAGCTGTACGTTTTAATTTGTTTCCAAAACCCTGCAGTCAGGACATGCTATATTGTATTTAGATAGAAGCTAGCGAGCTAACTTCCAGCTAACTTCTAACTCCGTTAAATGTCATAAATTCCATTTTCATGGATGCCTGGATGTTAAACTCAATTGTTACAACTGGTAGAGCAGAACGCTGATCATTTTATTAAAGATGAAAGACTTTAGACAGTTTTTCAACTCTCAGTAATGCCATAGTGATCGTTTGATATATGGACCTGCAGCGGAGTTTAGGCCCAGACACGGCTAGTGACGTCAGACTTAACGACCGGATAATTAGGATATAAACATAAATGGATAGTAATATTATAGATCATGTTTGTCCCATTTCAACCACAGAACACTCTTTGATAAACTCCCCAACAGAGAATGACTTCCTGTTTTTTTTTTCTCAATTTGTCGTAAATCACAATACTACTTTGTTTCTTTTATTTTTAAGATGACTGCTGTTTTTTTGTTGTTGCTTTTTTAAATTTATGGATGTAGATGTGTGCAAGTGAACACAGTTTTACCAATGAATGTTTTGGGTCTGATGTTTGTGATGTCAGTGCCAACACATTTATGAGAGATGCGAGTTTGCTAACGCTGCAATTCACACACATGCAATAAATAATAAAAAGCATGAGTATGTAGAGTTTTTAATGAAACATGGACTTCGCAATATTTATGTGGTGAAGTCAGAGCTAAAGCCATGACCTTAGTTTGTGGAGAGCAGATTGCTGTGTTTAGAGATTACATCTTGAATTGCCTTTATGAACCTAAACATGCAGAGAAACACAACAACGTGACTGTTGTACAATGGAGATTGACATCTGAAACTTAAAAAAAAAGGAAATCCGCAAAAGCAACTAGCGCTTTTTACCAAGCTGTAGCGGTGCAGTCAAGACCAACTTCATCATTTCTCACAAAATTACTGTAAAACATAAGCCACTTTTTTCGCGAGGAGTTTATCATAAAGTGTTTGGTGGACTCTGTTATGCTAATATACACTGCAAAAAGAAACATTTGGAAATGTGCCCTTCTCCAGAAACTCCAGTAAGTCTGTAACAAAATGGATCGAGGACATTGCAGGAAATCTGGAGCTTCAATCGAGAAATGAAGTGGGCAATTTTGACTTTTTCTCCTTGGTTCTGGACCAGAGTTGTGATGTATACACCAGAGCCCAGTTACTCATCTAGAGTTTTTGATTACAGAGGAGCTGGCAGCAATACACTCAATGAAAGGGACTTTGTGAAGAAACAGTTTTTCAATTATGAAGTTTAACACAATCAAACTTCTACTGGTCAGTGATGATCACATGTCTGCTGTTGCATTTCCACTTCAGATATTGAACCTGACTTTAATTGACCTGTTCTAAGACAAAACAGAGTAGATTTTCCCCACTGAACAAGAAATAAACCCCCAAAAAGCTGCAGATGACATAATGAACTACAAACAAAATGGCAACTGCAGTTTGAATAAAGTTAAAAGTTTTGTCTAATTTTGCAAAAAGCAATTACATTTTAATCACAAGTCTTTGTGGGACACTACAATGATTCAAATCTGTTCTTTTGTAATGATAAACAGAGTGATGTGTGTGTTTAATAAAGTGGCAAAATCTATTACTGAAAATGACAGTGCATGTGATCTTTCTAGCTTTAAATGCAGCAGCCAAGAGCTGTTGAATGCAAAACATTAAGCTGACATGAAAAAGAACAACCACACTAGTGGAGGGGAGTGGGAGTGGGTGGGTTGTTACAGCGCTGAAGTCCCCCTTTTCTCTGTAAGTCTTCAATTCACAGATATGGTCTATACTGACATGACCAAACTAAGAAAGCTCTTTGTGAGTGCTACCAGCATTTTGACTGGAAAACTCTGGCAGCAGATGAAACGCCAAAGTTGTCCAAATTGTTTGGAATAACCTTTAGCTCTTCTGTTACAATAGAAAATATATTTAAAATCTAAATTTTCTTGGTTAGGGTGAAACTTTAGATGAAAAACGATTCTCTTTTCTGCTAATTTCTTTACACTTTAGACTTGAGTATATAAACAGCTTCTTCTAAAAGAGTAATTTTTGACATTATGTGTTGTGCTCGGACTTAATGCAAAGTAGATATTCAATCTCTGTGAATATAGGGTGAGATCAGATGCAAGCTGGACTAATGAAGAGAGAAGTGATATCATTCGCCTGTGCTGCTCTTCAGCTTGGGTTGGTTTCACCTCCTCCTCCTCACTGCCTCCTGTAGAGTCAAAGGGTTTGCATTAACACTTGGCTCCAAACAGAGGGACTTTCTGAAATGTTTCTCCTGTTTTTTGGAAGGTTGCTCCATGCCACGATTCAGAACACTCTGAGCTGAAGGGATGGGGTCTGCAAAAACAAAGCAAAAACAGCCAGAAACATGAGTGCAGTGGATGCAGTGTTCCCCCTCATGTTATCGTGCAGGCTTTAGCTGGTCTTCACTCCTTAAGTGTCTTTGACCCACTCCCATGGTACTGATTGGACTGTGATTGCTGAGATAAAACTTCATGATCTCATATCACCCTCTACTTTGGTCTGATTTATTTAAGTGTTCACATAATTTTTTTCTGGATGCTTTCTACTGTCTGTATGGAAACAAGAACTGGTGTACCTCCACTCTGTGCAATCAGAATCAAACTCACAGGTTTCTTTTTCTGTCATTTCCATTTGGCCAGAAACAGCATCTTTTATTAAGTAACTACAACAATACGTTGTTTTTCTTACTAACCTTTATCAGCAAATTAAATGGATAAAGCCATTGTGACGCCACCTTTTGCTCAGTGGAGACAGTCCACAAAGTGAAAAACAGCCTAAGAGCAAAGTCATGACAAACAGCACCGGCCTTTAATTTCAAGTGACCACACCCCTAGTCATGCAATACTTTTTCCTTAATACATCCTTAATAATGGGTGAATTATCAAAACATTCCCATATGGTGCTGTTATCATGAAGTCGTCATTTCTACAGTAAAACTTGGCATTTTAACATGTTTTGGGTTCCTGCAATTGGTCCGTCGGGTTATTGTCTCCCCAGAAACACTTCCCTTGTTGTTTTGGAAATCTGTTTTTTTCCTATTTCTGTTTTCGTTTTTCCTATTTCCGTTGTGTTTTGTGTGCTTTTGCAGCGTTTATCTTATTGCTGGTGTTTTCTTAAGTTGCAGTCTGTTTGGCCTCTCGTATACAAAGCTACAGAGATATAATTTAAAATGATCTTTGGTCTGTAACTGAGTTGATATAGTTTGCAAACCTTCCAGGCAATTCTTTCTGCTTCATATCTTGAAGCAGGAATCTTTCATGTGTTAGACAAATGTGTAAACCACTACACTACGGAGACACTACAAACTGGTTTAAAATAACAACAAAGCAAATTAGCTCAGCTAGTGAAATAGAAGAAACCAAATATGTTTGTAAAGAGGTCAGGTGGTAATTATTTACAGCTGTTGAATGAAGTTTTGAAGGTTTAGTAACAATGAAACAGGCTTCAGTGGAGTCTTTTAAGACTGGGGCCAAACAAAGTTCTGGGAAGGTCGTGTCACAAATGGTGTCTGGTGTAAAAATATGTGCTAAATCAAATATGTGGATCTATTTGCTGTGGTTAACCATTGTAAATACTAACTATGACAGGGGTAATCATTTATGAACGTAAAGGCAAAATTATCCTTTTTTTAAATAAACATTATCAGCATGATTTTAAACTTACTTTAAAACATTATTTTGGAAAGGGGGAAATGTTATTATACCATAGGTTTATTTGAGCAGAAGCAATAAACCTGACAAAGACATATTATTGATGTGGCGTTCCACAAAGTTTAGTCTTTGATCCGTAATTATTTCTCTTCTACGTCATTCCTTTAGCCTGTGTCATTCAATCATTTTCCGGCATTTCTGATAATTTCTTTGCCGATGATATTCTCCTATATGTTTTTTAAGTCTCACCAGCTGGATAGCCTTTCCACCATAGCTGACTGTTTATCCTGGATTAGTGACTAGCGCTCCAATAATTACCTTTAAAAAAAAAAGAAAAGAAAAAAAAAGCACTGCACATGCATATCATTTATCACATACGTAAGTGTAATACCTTATTTACTAGTAGGGATGGGTATCGTTTAGGTTTTATCCGATACCGGTGCCAAACCGGTACTTTTGAAACGGTGCCGGTGCTTAAACGGTGCTCAAACCGGTGCTTAAAGAATGGAGAACACAAAATTGGTCCAAAAACCTCCCATGTTCAGCTGTTTTTTTGTAAAAAGATAACAATGTTAGCCTTTTCTGCAGCTATGGGGCATATATGGTATCACTCTTGGCTGGAAGCAGTGCTTAAACAATGGAAAAAACACAAACTTTGTCCAAAAACCTCTCATGTTTAGCTGTTTTCCACTTTTTCTTTGGTCATTTTAGCCTTTTTGGCCAGGGTGAAGGGAGTATCTGCCATCAAACAAGAAGACAGCCGCATGTAGCTATGATGTTTGCTAGTTCACCTTACATGCATTAATGTAATAACGTGGTTAGCCTACTCAACGTAAATTACACACGAACAACATTAAGCTACTCACGCAGAGAAGAGCGGCTGCTGCTCTTAAAAAAAACGCTATGCATCGCCAGGTGTTTCATCAGATTTGAGGTGTTACCTCCTTTGACAGTATCACAGTATCAGCTTAAAGCACTTGTTGCAGGCTGCTGAGTTTGCATATTTTGCTGTGAAGTACAGCCAGACTTTTCACCGCTTCGCCTTGGGCATTTTTAATCTGTAGTTCTGCATAAAAGAACGTGCGTACCTGGAACCGCCTACTATCCTCAGAAACGTAAAATGATTGGCTAGAATCTAAAGTGTATCACAGCTCAGGAAAAAAAAGCACCGAAATGTGCGCTGCTTTTCGGTCTGGTTACTACCGTTTATGTCAGAACCGATACCGGTACCCATCCCTATTGACTAGCTAATATAAATCACCCCTTTTGCACCAAATGCTAGAGCAAGTGGCGTAACGCACTGTAGCAAGCAGGCTCACACCACTCCATTTTAAATTGGCTCCCAGTTGATATTAGAATTTGTTTTAAAATTTTTATATTAACATACAGAGCGCTAAATTGGCAAGCTCGAAAATATATACTTTAACCTCTTATTAAACAGACTGCTGCTATATAAATAAACTTACTTTACTTACTTAAAATGAGAGTAAATAGCGACGGTTCGGGTATCTCCCTAGGATGCCTCTTTAACTGCTTATAAAAATAATGGATTGGATTTATATAGCGCTTTTCAAGGCACCCAAAGCGCTTTACAATGTCACTATTCATTCACTCTCACACACTGGTGGAGGCAAGCTACGGTTGTAGCTACAGCTGCCCTGGGGCAGACTGACAGAAGTGAGGCTGCCATATCGCGCCATCGGCCCCTCTGGCCGTCGGCGGTAGGGTAAAGTGTCTTGCCCAAGGACACAACGACCAGGACAGAGAGCCCGGGGATCGAACCGGCGACCTTCCGGTTACAAATACGCTTCCCAACCCCCTGAGCCACAGTCGCCCCAAGGTGAGCTATAGGTGAGCTTCTTCAGGCATGACCTACTGGGAAGAAGCCCTGGGCCAGATGCAGGACATGTTGGAGACATTATGTCTCTTGTTTAGCTAGTTTGGCGAATTCCTTGGTCGTCTGAGGAAGTTGCCAAGAAGAGGGTTCAGGGCCCTTTGTCTCGAGCCTATATAGACGACAGACAATGGATGGATGTTTTCCTTACCTGAGAAGCACCATCTATGACAAGCATGTGAGTCAACTCCTGCCACCCATGTCAGGCCCTCCACCATGGGTAATTCTGTGGATGTCAGTAAAGTCCTGCTGGGTTATGTGATACCTACGCAATTAAGTTAGTGATTTATTGTACAGGTGTTGAGCTTGTGGTGCTTCAGTCATAAAACAATACTAGGAGCATGTTCACTGACAGTCAGGGTCAAGGTGCCCATGTGTACACATGAAAATGGACGTCAGCCTTCCTTCTCATACAGATGTTCATATACACGGTCAAACATTTTTTTTGACAATTGTGCTCTTTCTGGTTCTTGCCTTAAATTTTTTATCAAAGCCAAGTGTTGTGCTGGTATACAGAAATGTCTTCAGTGTCTGTGGGTTTGTATTTAATGAAAGATTATGTTTGAATGATCTATAGTGGATTCAGACTTTTGGGAGCTGGGAGGTAAGAAAAATGTGTGTTTGGGTTAAAGCACAGTTACCATATGACATATTCACAGTTGAGAGGATCTGTTCAGATGTAGTGAATACTACACCATTAGCAGGTAAAGTTTAAAAGTACCCTAGTATGCTCCAACTCTGTATTTTTTTAATTCCTGGGCTCAACTTGAGTATCTTTATCTTTAACAGCCCTTTTTGCAGCCCCTCGGTTTCTTCTCTCCCTCTAGCTTGTGTTTACCCCACCCCAAACGCCTGTTTTATTCTGATTTGCTGGCCCATGGCTTGTTCCTGCAAAAAGGAATTTGATAATACCATATAAGTTCATCTGTGGCGGCCTGATGTTAACTTGGCTTGAGAGTAGAAAAAAACAATGGAAGTCAAGCTTTTAGGGCAATATGAAGCCTGAGGTTTTCCCTCACAGTGATCTTTCACATACTTTCACCATGTTTAACATGAACACTGTAACTGTTTACAGTTACAGCTTTATTTTGCTTTCTTTGTTGGTTGATTTACTTGTGGTTATTGGTGACAACAGCAAGCATCTTAATGAAACAGCAAACGTTCCAAATTATATTATTAACTAGCTTCGTTGTCAGGAATAGAGTGTGCATGTGTCCGTGAGCTTGCTCTTTTGATTCTGATTCTTTTGATTTGATTCTCTTGTACACAGATACACGCCATACACCATTTGCATCTAGTGTGGAAAAAAACAGACTGACAAGTAGTTTTAAGACATCTAACTGATGGATCTAAATATTAATTAATGATTATTACAGAATAAATATTAGATGAGGTCCCTAATTAAAATGTAGTTGGTGTTAATGAAGATAAATACTCCAGTTTAGTCATAAAGTTAGAGAACAAAGTTCAGCTTAACTTCAAATGAGAAAACTCTGAACTATGTAGAGCCAACACCCCTGATGTCTCTCTGCTCTGTATTTTCCAAGGTTTTTATTAAAGTTAACAAACTGCTCTGATCGCTCAGTGAGGATGTCAAGCTGAAGCTCTTTGCATATATTGAAGTGAACATATGCCTTCTAGAGTAGCATGTGTTTGTGATATATCTGACTATCAAGTCTTAACACTGATCAAATGCAGATCGTCTTTCATTAGAAATATGTAAAGTGTTTTCTTGTGCGGAGCCACATTTGTCACGCATTTTGTTTTACTCTGTGCTACTTCTTTCAAATTTCTCCTTAAACGGAGCCAAAGTAGGAACCGCAAATATTGGTGGACTTCTCCACCAATGTTACAAGCTCACAAATCGCTCCTGAGTGCACTCAGTTTATTTTCACAGATAATTTAAAGAACACATTTTCTCAATTTGTGCATGCACCATTTTGCAAAATATTGTGCAACTGGGCAAAGACTCTATGTTTTAGCCCCAACTAAATTTGAATTGGAAAATCTTTGGATTGAAAGTGCGTGAAAGGGATTTGAGAGGCAATATTAGAGAGATTTCAGACTGGTATTAATGTGATTTCCATCAGACTGTTGTTCTGAACTTACCATTTATATAAGAATAGATGGTACACTGTCAAAAGTTCACACTATACTATTTTATATCCGTCAAACTTTTGCAGATTCAGTTAAAGAAATGTTAGCAATATGTCTTTATGGAACAGGCTAACAAAGTACCTAAAAAAAGTTAATGCAATACTGCTCGAGTTAAATGCCTTTTTGTAGTGCTTGAAGCATTCATAGGTCAGTTTTAAGTTACTTAACAAACAATGTTCTTCTGAAAATGATCAGGTAATGAGCTGGGCTAAAAATTTGGGATATGTGATAAAGCAACCAATGTCCAAAAAAACCCAACAAACACTGAAAGATCTGGAACTATCTCTCAAGACCACTTTAAAACTTTTGCATAATACTGTAAAATTAAAAAAGTCTTCAACAGGGGTTTGCATTTGTGTTACGATTTTTTTTTCCTCACCGAAAGTCTGGAAAACATAACTTCATGAATCTGAATATATGGTTCTTGATCTATAGACACGTCAATGAATCATTTCACTTTTTCAAAGACGTGTGAGTGTTGAGGCAAAAACGTTTGCAGTTACTTCACTTTTATCATGAGTGTTTCATTAGTTGCGACCACAACTTGATATAATCACCTATGAAAATATCCCACAAAGCTGGAATCAGTGACAGAGAAACCCGATGAGAAAAGCGTGCTTTCCAAGTAGCTTAGCTTAGCACAATAATGCGCCACTTTTACACTTTCATGAGTTTAACAAAGAAGAATTATAAAAGTCAGAGGAACTGCTCGCGTGATTTTCTGACATTTTCATTGGTGTAAACTGTCAATAACCACACATAGTAAGAGTGACATTATTGCTAATTGCTCAACAATATGAGTAAATACTCATATTGTCCATAACTGTGCTCTAGTTACTCAGCAAAACTTCACCGAAGGTACTTTTCAACAACAACAGTTTCTGAATCAAACTAGGTAAGACCCAGACTGTCCGCTGAAAGCAGATAAACCCAGGTGACATCAACTCTCCATTCCCAACAGGACAAAAAAGCTGTTTTTCATTAACAAGCTAAAATGTTACATGGGGTACAGCTATCTGGATTACTGTTTCCACAACAAACCAAATAAAAAAAAACCCCAAAAATACAACAAAAAAAATAGATGGCTGTCCTAGCACTGATACCTTACCTCCAGTATCTTCTTTAATTTCTGCTTTCAGTAACAACCCAGCCCTTTTCCCCCCTTTTCAGACAGTCTCTCTCTCTCTCTCGCTAGCTTGGAAGGGAAGCCTGAGAAAGATAATGTGGTTTTTCTGCTTTGATGGCTGTTTTTCTGCCATCAAAGACATGGTGGGCTCCAGTAGGGTGGGGCTGGGCTGGATTGCTGACTCCTTTACAATCTGAGTAAACCTCCAGAAAGGCTGTTGTTGAAGCGTTGGGCCAGTCAGTCCATGACAACAGCACGCTGATGGCTGAGTAACACAACAGCTTTTCTCCTGGGAGATAGCAGTGGAAATGTTGAGCGATGCGAGTCTACACATACTGGAATAAGTTAACAGCAATATGGAACATGGATGTCGTCATTGCTCTCCTTTGTCTCTACACGTCAGCTTGGTTTTTTTAATATAATTTTTTCTTAGTCTATGTGATGGTGTTAAAGGAATCAGGACTTACATATTAAATGGGGGGGGGGGGAGCTAACTGTACTAATCATACTACAACATAAAGATGTGTGCTCACTGTAAATTAATTAAAACATGTTCTTCAGGTATTTATGGAACCGGGTCATCCAACTGACAAACACTAGTAAGTACCTGTTTGTGGTCTAATGAAGACTTTTATAGGGCTGCATATCAGGGTCATTGTAGTTTGCCATTGTAGTTTAAAAGAATTCCTGTAGAGCCCTGAAGGATGGAGCAAAAACCTGAGAAAAACACATAGCTTAAAATGAGAAATTTACAAAGAAAAAATAAATCTCCTATCACTCATTTGCTATCTGAGAAGTCATACATTTGTGAGAAAGGAATGAAAGATTAAGTTAACATGGACATGCTGAAAACTGTTCCTTCAAAGGGCACTTCAGGCTGTCTCCCAAAGCAAGCAATAAAAAAAAAAAAAGATCCGTGTGAAACAATGGTTTTCTTTTTATTACCACTGGTAAAAACCTAGTCTATAACCTGTCATTTAAGAAGACACATTTAAAGGCCTAATAAAAGGACATAGCCATCCCAACAACAGACTGTTCTCTCTGTTGAGGTCAGGAAAGCGATTCCGCTCCCTGAAGACCAACACAGAGAGACTGAGGAGGAGCTTCTTCCCGCAGGCGATACGGTCTCTCAATCACACCACCACATAGTACTGACCCACACATATAGTTCTTACACACACACTGGACATTCTGGACATTGTTTTCACTTCATCACTTTAAGCATATTTGCACTGCACAAGACACTAAATAATGTGGATTGCACAACACTGGTCATTATATTCTTCATTTCCAGTTAATACTTGTACAGCTGCTGTTATTGTGTATATATATATTTATATTTCTTCATACATTCTTATATAGTTCTATACTGTGTATTGTGTATTTTGTTGTACAGTTATTTTATTTTTAACTTTAATTTTTATATTTTATTTTATTCCTTCCTAGTTAAATTTACCCTTTTTAATTTTCATATTTATTTCCTATCTTGTTCATAGCCTTTTCGTTTTTTTTCTTTAGGTCACGAGCAGTTGTCTAAGCATTTCACTGCATATCGTACTGTGTATGACTGTGTACGTGACAAATAAAATTTGAATTTGATTTAGTACATTTAAGCAATATGTCTGTGATACTTAGAGCCTTAATTTTTAAGTTTTTCATTTTCTATTTAGTGGTGATTCGAACAAAATTCTATCGCGGATAAAAAAAATGTAAGTTATGTACAGGCGGTGCATGATGAAAGTGAGACGTGAAACAAACACATAGGCAGGGGTACGATGATATATACAAAAATGTTTTTTTTAAACGTATAGGTTAATGATGTGTCACAATGTTCTTGCAGTTTCCTTCAGATCAGCCTACCCGTTGAGGAGAGGGCACACATATATATATGCCTAGACTACAAATACAGTACACTGATCATCTAGTCAGTGTCAAACCTAAAAGTAAAGGTTGCAGCAACTTTGACAAGTCTTGATGCATGTGCAATCATCCAGATAAAGAAATCCCAAAAATTTGATTCTCTTCATCTGAACATAGCGTTTTAAGTCTCTGAGACTTCTTCAGCACTTCTATGAGTGATGAAATGTTTCTCCCACTGAAAATGCTACATCCAGATGAACTGAATCAACTTTTTGAGATTTGATTGACAAGGGTGTGGTCACTCGTAGGCCCAACATACAGCTATCTGCTGGGCCTTACCTCTACTGGAGTCTCTTGACTGTAGAGGTGACAGTGAAGTGAGTGAAATTGTAGTGTTTTGTTTATATGTTATATAGCACGATTTCGCATGTATCTCTGTGTATTGTTGCCATACTGTCTATGGAACCGAGCAATAGCAACATGGCAATGGACAAATTCAGAAAGACTGGCTTGAAAACAGGAATTCAAAAGGCAACAGGTGAGGATACTGTTGCTACCTTTTATATTCTTTCAGTGATGAAAATACACAGAGGCTTTTTTGTTTTTAAATAATTTACAGCCTTACTTTGGAAATGAAGGAGTTTTTCTCTCAGAATATACAGTGGTCCCAATATACCATCATACCATTTCAATGATGGATTACGCTGAAAGGGTTCACATGAAGTATTTTAAACAAAGCTGACCTTTTTGATGTGCTCGCAGAGTCGTCGTGGGGCATTAATCAGCATATGCAGTCAGGCAGCTCTGCCTTATGAAGTAAACGAGCAGAGCAGTCTGAGTAACGCACTGCAGGGTGCTGTGGTTTTATGAGTCCTCTGCTAGTTCGTATGTAAAACACTTCATCCCCTGCTTTGAAGTGCAGGCTCTCTGGTCATCTTGTCTGTGGTGTCTTCCAGGAATCAGCACCTTAAAGCACGCACACGCACACACACACACACACACACACACACACACACACTTAGTGTCTTAGTGATTTGCAGATGATTGCTTCCTGATTTTATTCACATTTTCTACAACGTCCTACCATTTTTATGCAGTTGTATCAGCTTTTGTTTCAGGTTTTATTCATTAGACAAATTGCTTATGAAATAATACTGATGATAAACTTTATACTGTAAAAGTTTTTAAACGTTCAGCTCTCATTAGCAGCAAGCAATCGGTGTTATTATTGCCAGTTTGCCATGATGTTAAGCATGTAAACTTACGTTAGGATGGTTTAATCGCTCATTACAATTTGATCTAAATGCTTAGATTCTCCAGACAGTAAAACAACTTGAATGCAGTTTCCATTGTTGTAAACAATAATCATATATGCATGTGTTTTTAAAGCAGTAGGCAGGCAATTTCTATCCAGTTTAAAGGATAGAAATTGCCTCCAAAGCAGGTCTCCAGGATGTACTGGATGTCCTGGAGACGTGCTGGCAACCGCTGGCATCTAAGAAATGTTGCATAATTTGCAACTAGTTGGAGAATGGTTGCTGGAATCATTATCTTGAAATTGGTTGCAAAGAGGTATACAGTGCTATACCGAAAACCTCCTTGCAACTGCTTCGGTTGCTCAATCGTAAATTGTTGTAATCCCTGGCAGTTTGCATAGAAGACACCGACTCGACTGCTAACTGTGTGAGATTGTGAAAAGTAGGGCACAAACCAAAAACACAGACTCTTAAAAGTTGCTATCGTTAAGGGAAAAACTTTTATTTTGAAGGCAAACATTCTCTGTTTCCAGTTTGTGATGCACTTTTTCAAGTTCCGCTGCAAATGGCGAGTGTTGAATGTTCACGAGTACATCTCTCACTCATTATCTACAACCAGTTAAACCTCTCAGGTCATCAGGCGCAGATCTTTTAAATGTTCCCAGAAATAGATCTAAGTGTTGTGAGTGTGCTTTCAGTTATTGCGGTCCTGTTCTTTGAAACAGCAACAACTGCTAACCAGTGCTGTTCACTGCCATAAAGCAGTAAGGTAACCTACGCAGGTTGTTATGTTTTTATCATCTGTGGTAAGCACACTGAGTTTACATGTAATGAAATGTGCTATATAAATTTAATTGCAGTTGATGTAGCACCCTAATTATTGCTGATTTCACCGAGTGATAGCGAGCAACCACTCGCCAGTCGGATGGGAAATACATGTTGTTCTCTAATGACTGGGGACCTCCTTTCTCTGGGCCTGTGTGACTGAGGCTTTGTCTAGAGACATTAGAAATGAGACCCAAGCTGGAGCTCCTATACTTTCATTGAATAACATACACATGTTGCATTTATTCAGAAAAGGCATGTCCATCCATGAGAACAGAACAGTCTGACAACCTGCCTGTCTGACACACTTACCACCAGGTGCTTCCAATCAGTTCCTCTCAGACTGAAATATCCTTACATGGTTCTCTGCAGAGCTTAAAGGCTGCCATCAAACTCATTATTTTCTGCCAGAATAGCAAAGTAAAATGGATTTTTCATCAGCAGTATTCAGAATTTATAGGTCCTGGCTTATTTGTTTAATTGGCAAATCAAACTTTATCCTAGAGCCTACTCAGATAAATATTTTTTCTCAGTGCCTGCCTCACAGTCTGAGCTGAAAGAGGAAAAAATAATGAAACACTACCCGACCGCAGACTTTATAAGATTGGCATTAGAAATTTGGTTTACTTCTCTCATAAACAAATGAAAACAAATCCTTTCTAAGACAAAACCATCACGTTTATGTGACGGAGATTTTTAGATGCTTGCTCCTTAAAAGCCCATCTGTCGAACAGGTTTCGAAGTGGCAGATTACAGCTAATAAACAGTTTAATCACTTGTAATAACTGTAAGTGCTTGAAATAAAAAAAAGTAGATTAGGGAATGATTCAGTGACTCAAACGATGGCTAAACAAAACATTCTCATCACATGGACATAAATATCTCTGTAATTTTCCACAGATTGAAAAACCTCAACATCGAGATTTGTTTTTGTGGTTGTTTTTTTTAAATATACCGATTTGATGTGAGTACACATAGCGCTCTAAATACATACGCTTCAATCACAATGAGTCCTAAAAAATGTGAAACTCCAAATGGCTTTTTTCTCAGTCGACTGCGTGATTGCACTGATACGTCTACAAAACAAGTGCTGAATTAGAAAGCCAGTGCACACTGTGGCCCAGCTGCCAAACGTGCTGCACCTCAGAAACATGACGGGGCATTTTGCTTCAGCTTTATGTCAGGGCTAAGCGGAGCCCCTGAAGCACTTCAACTTGGCCTGACACACCAGTGCTATAATGTAAGAGCCAATAAGCTCCAACAGTTTATGATTTTACATAAAATACTTTAAAGATCTGTTGTTAGCCAAGACAGCCAGAGGAAAGCCACATGTCAAACTGAAGATGATGAACTCCTGCCGCAAACTAATAACAAACAGGTCACAGCTGCCGCCTTTGTTTATTCTTTACCTCACTGTGGCAATAATAGTTACAGCGGATTATGTGAATGTGATTCTGACTTCACACACAGCAGTAAACTTCTTAAGTGTACACCAGAGATTGCAGATGTGGCCCAAAGGACGACATCATCGGCAAATAACACAGAGGCAAACAGATGTTTCCATTAGCCTCGTGTGAGAACTCTGCAGGGAAATGAATCGCACACAAAAATGTTTTTAAATTGGAGTTTTTGTGTCAGTGGTGGTACTTTCATGAGGAGATGAGCAGTACCCAAAATGAATCATTACAAAGTGATGTTTCTAAAATTCCTCTGTGAAGTGACCTGTTCCCTTTTTGTGGGGCAGTTTCATTCAGAATGACTTTCAACCCACTGTGATTCTCTGTGATAGAAACATGGAGAGAAAGGCTTAACGTGAAGCGTGAGAGTGAGCAAACTGAGGGGAAAACCAACTCCGATATATTACACGAAACATGAAATCCTCCAATAAAATCATGTCAAGCTTCCAGGTACAAGAACAGAACATACTGCACCCATACAAGGAATCCCAAGGGTGGCTGATTAGGTCAGAGTAAAGTGCAGTTGTGCAGAAATAATCTTATACAATCATGTAAAAAGTAAAAAAAGAAAGTAGATCCTCTTTTAATTAATTAATGGTTGCCATATCAAAACATAATAAACGATCATCTTGTCCTTAGCTGAAATACAACAAGACGTGACATATTACAGCATGTTTTATAGCGTCGTTATTTATTTAAAACTGGGTCATGCAATAGTAAAATTATCCCAAGCAAAGCAGAAAATCTGCAACAGAAGGTGTTGCAATGACTCAAAGTCCAGAACGCAACTGACTGAAACGCTGTGGTGGGACCTCAGGAGTGGACTGAAGCAACGCTGTGAAGAAGAGTGGGCCAAAATTCCTCCACAATGATGTGAAACACTAATAAAGTCATACAGAAAACTATTGCTTCAAGTTATTGCTGCTAAAGGTGGTTCTACAAGTTATTGGATCACAGGCTGTTATTAGTTTTGCACACAATGCTTCTTCATTTTGGTTTAATTTGGGTTATATAGATAATGACGTGTGTTCTTATTTGAATTTTATATATACGCATCACCCCTGACACTGTGATACCTCTGACACACCACTAAAGGTGAGAAAACACATCTCAAAGCCGATCACACTGTTTCACACCACTTGGAGGAAAAATGTTGACCCATGGGTCACGCAACATTTTTTTGATATATTGAGCAAATTTTGCATCTGTTTTTAGTTGTGGAAGCTTTGGTTCCAACACATTACGTATGTAAATAATAGGGGTGCAACGATACACAAAATTCACGGTTCGGTTCGATACTTTGGTGTCACGGTTCGATATTTTTTCGATACAAAAAAATGTTCATGCCTTTTTAATTTGTCATTTATTAAAATTTTAAATATATATATTTTAACTCAAAAGTACAGTTTTTAAATTTAACCCTAACCCTTGTGCGTGTTTTTTATTTTGACAGCTTTGGAAAAGAGAGTTTATTACAGAGAAATGTCTCTTTCCAAAATAAAAGCTATACTATCCGCTTCTTCTGGGCTATATTCTCAGCAGCATAAGGAGAATCATGTGCTAACGGCTGTCTAAATGACTCGGCTAAAGTTAGTAGCATGCTTGTTGTTTTTGTCTTTGCACTAGGATGATGTCGGCGTAAATGTGCAGTCATATTCGTTGTGTTCCCAGTGCTTTCAGGTTAATCTCGTTGAAATGACCTTAACGCTACAACACGGCAAATCTCCGTTAACGAGCTACCGCCGATCGCCCCGTGCATGGGGCTAGACGGCCAACACGAGCTAACTGCGCTAACACACTAGTTCCCACCCATGTAATTGAGCATTGTGTGGCACATCCAACATACTGTTTTACTTTAGTCCATGACTCGCTTACCTTCAGGGTCATACGTCACATGAAAACCAAAATAATTCCAAACACCACATCTGAATGAGGGTGGGGGAGGTGCCCTGCGCTCTTCCTTCTGACGATGCTGTCTGTGTTGAGCGCTCAGTGCTCGACAGTGCAGCCTAGGCGGAGTAGTCGAACGCAGATTCACTGAGCGCTCAACACAGACAGCATCGTCAGAAGGAAAGTTGATAAAATAAATTACAAATGTTGTATTGTTCGATACATGTGCATACCGAACCGAAAGCACTGTATCGAACGGTTCAATATCGATACGAATATCGTTGCACCCCTAGTAAATAAGTATTCTAACGTTTTACCTTTTGAAGTGGCATAATGCTTGCAGGTGTACAAAAATGGTAAGCTTTTATATTGTCCACTAAATCCAGTTAATAAAGTTAATGTTATCATAATCTGATTGTGACTTTTTTTGTAAAGTAGTGGGTTTCTAAATGTGTAACAAATGAAAACAAATCTAATTGAAATAATTCGATTGAAATGAGTGAAATCATCAGCCCCCATATTGGTTTATTAAGCAAGACTTGCAGTAATTGCCTTGATTAACAAAGTAGTTGTTCAAACAACAAGATTTAATTGTGTTTTCCTAAAGTTTTTAACTTGTGTAGAATGAATTAAAACAAATTTCACTCTACATACTTAAATAAATCACTTGGACCAGAGATGTACACTTCGACTGCCTCTCTCCACAGCAGGAAAAAAGCACTTGTTTAACTTAAGGAAAGCAGTAAAATGGAAGAAATCCTTTAAAATAAAACAGAAAACTAACTAGAAAAAGAAGCACACTGAAAAACACCCAGGGAGTCAGGGAAGTATTTAAACGCTATGAAAGGGATCAACAGATATCTGCATATAATTATAGATAAATCCGCTGGAAAAGGACACAATTTATGGTTTACGGTCCATTTATAATCTGTTTATACTCCAGCGTCTGATGAACAATCATGTCTGAGCAGGCTTTAGTTTGTGTACGGGCAAAACACTGCAGTGGAAAACTACAAGCTCTAAGCTATCAGCCCACAACAATTTTAAAGGTTTTTATTAGCTTTTTTAAATGTATCTACATTCGTAACAATGAGTGGGAGATGTAAGAGGAAGTCTTAAACAGGATATCCATTATCTGGGATGTGGACATCCTGTATACAAGGGTGTGATAGTCATTGATTTAAAATTGATGGACTTTTATAGGCATTTCCTTACAGACAATAATGGTGAGGGGGGGTTCTTTTGTCCTTTGTAATTCTCTCCCAATGCCATTTATGTTGTTTAGACACTGAAAACTGAGTTAGAGTAGGATTGGGAGCCACTATTTTGGCCTACACCCTGATCCTAAGGAGGATGTCCATTGAGGATTCTAGTATTATGCTCACACCTTCCATCCTCTTTATCTTTTTTACCCTCATCTTTTGTTAGGCCTCCCATTTCCTGCTCTTGTAATTTCTGGGCTCAGTAACCTCCACAACACCCTTGACGCCAATAATGAAATAACTCTCCTCTCATCTTTGGCTATCTCGTCACAAATACGAAACCTTAAAAGTTAGATCCTCTTAGCATCACATAAATATGAGAGCTCAAGCACTGTTTACTCTTCTTTCATGAACTAAAACACGGCTAACTTTGCAATGTAGAGGATTTGAAGTAAGGAGCGCTTTGTTTTTTCTGTCTCATATTATCCCCACATAAAGTTCTGTCAACACCTGTGAGAGTATTCACTTTCCTCCCGCAGCTGAGTCCGGCTGCTCGCTCTCTTTTTCTCACAGGACGTGTAGGAGGAAAAGGATGTGGGTCATGCAGGCATGTATGTTTTCCATTGCTCAAGTTATACCTGTAAATGAATGAACTGCAGCCAAAAAGACATGAGCTGTATTCATTCCCAGTTTGATGGCTGTTAAGAGGAATTCTAAACTGTGTCATGAAGTGACCTAGATGTTGATGTGAAGTAGTGGCAGTGCTGGTTTCTGAGCATGTAGGGCCTTGCAGATGACTTGCAGGGTTTTGCTTCTTGCTGACTGTAAGAGATCAGTAAGTGCCTGAGTTTGGCAATAGATTTTACACACTCAACACAGTTACCACGGTAATTCAGGAAATGGCCTGCAGGGTGGTGGCTGTCTTTGGGATTAAAACTGGCAGCAGTACTACTGTGCAGGGTTTGGGCTTTTTCCTGGTGCTCTACACTTACGTATTACTGTTAGATGTCAGAGTGCAGCTTTGTTGTTTGTTTGGAAACATACTCGGGATTTAAGCATTTATCACTTCTCACTGTGGCAAGATTCACATAAAACATACAGTTGTGGTGAGAAATTTCTATGCACCCATCATGAATGTCATGGTAATTTGGGGCTTTGTATGATTTATTTTTAACTGGATCTTTTTTCCAGGGTGGAATGATTCTACGTCTACATCTTTTATGACTTTAAAGAACAAGAATTGGATGCATAGGTTTGAATTTATTTTGGATTTTCTCTAATCCACACAATGTAAGAAGTATATATACAGTGCATGCTCAAATATATTGGGTTACAATATCTTGTAACTTGACAAGGCCAAGGCATTGTTAGGTCCTCTTGTTAGTAATTGACTACAGCTGGTAGTTTCTTTATGCCATCGTGAAAAGGACTTCTTGACAGCACCCAATGGATTGACCAGTACTCGGAACAAGAGGAGCGTACATTGAACTCATTGAAGATCTAAGAAGAAGAACTGAGAAGAAGCTCTGTTGGAGCCATTTCTAAACAACTGCAGATTGTTAAAACCTGTGATCAGTTCAAACAAGAGTACAGAAGAAGACGTTTTTCTGATGTGTCACCACTTTGCCAAGGTCTAGAGGAAGACCCTAACGGTCATTGTCAGATGTGAGGAAAATGTTTAGGATGTTCAGGAACAACCCAGGAACCACCAAGGCTACAACTGGAAACTGCGGGAACAGCATTGTCACTGTCCACAGTGAAGTGAATTTTATTCATGGACTGAAACCGTGCCGACCAAGAAAGAAACTGCTGCTCAAAAAAAGGAAACGGTCAAGCTTGCCTATAATCTGCAGCTGCTCGCATGGACAAGCTGAATGTTTTCCGGAGAAACGTTTTATGGTGAGAAGACATCCAAATTGAGCTATTTGGACAGAATGACAGGAGGTATGTTTGGAGAAGTAAAGGTGAGGCTTTAAAACCTCAGAGCACTGTACCAGCTGTCAAACGTGGTGACGGCAACATCTTGCATCTACTTTATTGCAACAAAGTGGATGGAATAATGACAAATAAAGACTAACTGCAAGGTCTTCAACTTCCCTTCAAATTAACAGACACCTGAACAATCAACACACTTCAAAACTGGGTTTGGCATGGATAATGGAAGCTAACATTAAGCTGACTGAATGGCCTTCCCGAAGCCCTGTCCTCAACCCTACTGAACAACTGTGTACTACACTTAAAAGTGGAGTCTGTGCCAGGAAAGCAACGAATTTAAATGAACCCTACCAATATTGCAAAGAAAAGCAGTCAAATATTCACCCACAACTATACCAGAAAGTTCTTGATAACTACCAAAAGTGTCCTGGTCAAGGTGCAATTTGCTAATGGACATATAAACAAATATAACTGAGTATATGTATATATTTGAGCCTGCATTTATGCTTTTGACCCTATGTAGATTAGATAAAATCAAAAAACATGTAAAAATCCTTACAGCCTTGTAGCCTTCATTTCTACCTTGTGAACTGCTGTGAAGTGCTTTTTGGGCTGATTTTTGCTTTGTCTTTGTTCTTTAACCCTAAAAGAAAGCCTTACACTATTTTAATAGAATAATAATCATGCCCTGTAAAAACAGGGCAACACATAGTGTACAACATGAACATAACGTTAGTTCAGGTTTAACATTTCTCAGCTTTTAAGTTAAGTCCCTTGTTAAATAACACGTCATAAAGCATAAGAGCATAACAGCATATAACACACAATCTGTGTTACAGATATCAGTTCATTTGAATATAAAATTACTGTAACAAAAACATTTATAACCAAAACTTTAATTTATTCGTAGAATCACGCTGTATAATTTGTCCTTTTCTTTTGTCTTTTTTGTCTTTAACTAACTCGAAGATTAGTCACAAGAAGCATAGCCTGTTTTTGTATTTCTCTGTATGTTCCAGTGACCAAAAAAAGACTCTTTTTAAGAGTAAAGAATCCTGCTTAGCATATCCATCATTAATTTAAAAAAACAAACAAACAGGGCTAACAGTCAGCAACAAGTCTGCACATCAACACAGAGCTGTAAATTTCCACTGGCTTCTTCAGGTCACCCACAGAGCATCACCTGAAGGGTTTCCTGTCAAATAATAAGTAAATAGTAAACCCGACTCAGACATGTGTGGGGCTGCCCTTTACAGAGCAAGAAGCAGCACACAGGCCGGTGGGTCAGCGCCTGCAGAACATGCTGAAGATTGCATAGATGCACGTTTCTCAGGTCGACCTCTTATATCATCATGTAGAATATTTTGCATGTCTGTCAGGGTTTACAACAACAAGTGAAGTTCAGAGCAGCACTCGTGCATCTGTCTAAAGTTCTGAAATAACCTGCTAGTTTCATGATTTATTCAGGAAGAAGTCCCCTGTGAAAACATGGTTATTTGCCAATAAAGACATGCTAATGCCTGTGTTCTGTCTGTATTGTATCATAACCTTCATTCTGCTGTTGATTTTATTTGATTTACACACTATTATCCAGATCAGCGTGAGGAGCTTGTTTGTTAGTGTGAATATGAATACATTCATTTGTCAGGTTTTGGAATATAAGTCATCAGCAACCATATCAGGCATTTGTTTTACTCGCTCGCTGCTATAAACCTTTACAAGTCCCATGGCTCTTGCGCATGCAGCTCTTTGATCAGTTTCCTCATGATTTTGTGTTTAACATGCTATTGCTGCTAAGGGCACGGTCCTCGTGCATTTGCATTATGTCCAGAAAAAAGATCTGTGCTTCATTTGCTAGATTAATTGCATGCTTTTTACTCTACTTAATGTACTTTGTAGCTCGGTTTCATCATTACAGCAACATTTTGATGCTTTCAAGTACAGCCTTTTCTTGCTAGCCAACTTCTAGATTTTATTCATGTGACATGCCTGAACTAATGTTTTTCATTTCGCTCTGATGGCGCACATGAAATACAAATTGCAGGCTGTGCTGAGCTGACAGGCGCCATGGTTTGGCAAGCCAGAGCTTTACAACACTGGCAGCTTTCAAGCCTTTTGGCTCTAATTAAAGCCACACTCTCCCCTCAGGACGGACATTTATGTCAAAGCTTCTTTGGACTTTTGAAATCACTGACGGCTTAATATCTTTATATGCTTTAAATGAAAAGGTTATAGGTTTACAGTAGCATGAATAATTGGTCTGGAATAAATCAAAAGCATTGACAGGAAAACAATACATGTTTGCACACTGTCTTTTCATATTTACAGGCTACGGCTGGTATATGACTAAGCGTTGCCACACTGCATCACACAGGGTTATTGCGCAAATATGTGGTGACCTAAGACACTTAGGTGATAGTGTCTGTTTGTTTACACCTCTACATCGCTTCCTCTTTAAACAATCCCCCATTCCTCTTAATTTAATCTGAGCAAATAACATCAGGTGTTTCCACTTACAGCATGCCGGTGGTCGCTATTCCTCGGCAAGCTTCTCAGTTTGTCACAGAGGTGAATGGAATTTCACTCCTTAGAGTTGCAGAGTTTTATCTCTTTCCTATCCACACATCAACACATAATTAAGATAAAAATAATCTCTCTCCCTTAAAGGCCTATTACCCAATTTTTCAAAAACAAGAGCCCTAAATTGTTCCTCTGCTTCGCCAAAGCGCTCCACGAGACAAAGTGTTCTTATCTGTGTTCCACGTTGTTTTGAAACAGCATCTTGATACCAGATCGTATTTCTCAGAATTGGAAAAGAACACATTCTCCTTTAAAGGATCTAATAAAAAATGCATGTTTCAAACAACAAGGTTGCTTCTTCTGTCTTTGCGGTACTGAGTTTTTCAGCAGACACAAACCATGATGAACTGGACAAATAATCAAATACTGCTAAGCATGTCCATCACGTTAACCTTCAGCTTGTGATGCAAAGCGGGAAGTAGCCCTGTGTCTCTAATCCCCTACTTTTTGTTGTCTGTCACACATGTATTGCTGTTGATTATTATTCCTAATCCCTTGTGTCAGAAGTATGCAGAGGAGAGCGAAGATTCATGGTCCTGTCAGGAGTGCTGCTGCCAAATCTAATCCTCTATAAATATGAGGGATACGTGATTCATTGCATTGTGTTTATGAGCCAAGATGAAGAATCTTGTGTTTTTGTACAAACGTTCTATAAAAACAAAAACAAAAAATGTCTTGCCAAAACTCTACAGAAGCAGACACGACTTGTCTTTTTATCAGTTTTTCAAAGCGTAGAATGAGATGAGTTAAATGACTAACATTAATCGTGATATGTGCAGTTTTATTGACACCTAGAGCACATGAAGTCAGCTTTATGGCCTCATGACTTAATATTCCAGAGAAAATTTAAACTGAAAAAAACCCCGAGTCCCTCAGAAGTGAGACGAAGACCTCGAGAAGGTCTTTGGGAAGTCTTGGCAGGGATCATGTGATGTGAATTAACTCCAGGCTTATTCTGAAAAGTAACCTCAGATATTTCTGTGCTTTTTGTCCAAGCATATTTTTATTTCCACAGCTTAAGGACGTTTTATTGTTCCAGAGCTCAGGGGTAGTTTTAGTGCTCTCTATTGGCTCAGATGTGCTTTCCATGATGCTAGTAATCAGACTTCTCTGTGTCAGGTTTCATTAGCCTGATTGGGGCAGTACATCTCTTTTGGACCACATCTTCAGCTATTTATATATATAAAAAAAATATTAATAAATAAAAACAACTTTTTATAAGGAAACTTTTACAGCAGTGTTTGTATCTGTGAGTATCTGGAGCATACCATAAAGAGCCCAAATAGTTCCAGCACCAAATGCTGCTCCTTACAGATGTTGTTGAGCCAAGCAGCACTCATGTCCATCAGTTTTATCTTCGTTTGTATGCCTACAAAAGTTTCAGCTTCACTATCTCTACTGTAACTTGGCTATTTCATGCATCGTGGAGCCACTGACCTCGAGGCATGCAGTCTGTTGTTTGTCTCTGTGTGAATATTTACCCTAAAACCAGCTGTTTTTGACACAAAGACTTCCAATCTGTAAATCCTCCCACTTCTTTGGTACCACGGGGTCATACGGAAACCGCATCTACCAAGAAATATATATATACAAATTTACCATAATTGTTATTGTGATTTAATTACAAAGCCAGTTTTCTGTAAACATAACCATAAAAGTATCCCCAGACAAAATCACA
Organism: Pundamilia nyererei; assembly: GCF_000239375.1. Taxonomy (NCBI): domain Eukaryota; kingdom Metazoa; phylum Chordata; class Actinopteri; order Cichliformes; family Cichlidae; genus Pundamilia; species Pundamilia nyererei. Next base: position 1,947,431 of record NW_005187465.1, on the reverse strand, counting down.
ACATAGTTTAGATGCAGAGCGAAACTCTCTTGTGTTTTGTATTCACAGATGTGGTAAATAAGCAGGAAGTAAATGTGGTTAACTAAGAGATTAAAATGCCAAAAAATATTGCTTTTATACCATACTCGTTACAACAATAAGAGACTAACAGGTTTTTTTTCTCATTTTATTATTAATTCTTTAACTTCTTGTTAAATCATAAAACTGTGATTAACCACAGTTTTTGGAAAGCTGAGTTTAGTTTCACTAAACACACTCAGGCCTGATTACTGTCAGACCTGTTACATCAAGAAATCACTTAGATAAAAACCTGTTTGTCAAGGTGAAACAGGCTAAAAGATCACAAAAAGCAACATCGTACCACAATCTAAAGAAACACCAAGCTACATCAAAGTCATTGACGTCTTTCTGGAAATATGTCTGTGAAGGTTCTCAGTCATCCAGGTCATCGTAGTCAAAGGAGCTTGCAAAGAAAAGCGTCTGGACTTCTTTAAGTTGCTTGAAGACGTTTCACCT
>NW_005187465.1:1918200-1945909 GCF_000239375.1 Pundamilia nyererei | reverse complement strand
CCGGTTGGGGTGAGAGAAGGAAGACAGGATAAAAGACATGCTGTGGAAGAGAGACAGAGGTTAATAACAGATATGATTTAATGCAGAGAGGTCTGTTAATACATATAACTAAGGGAATATATATACTAGCTTCCTACACATAATTCGGAAATGACAAAGTATGTGAAGGTTATGAGCCGGAGGGGAACAATGTGGATAGAACATGATGTGCAACTATAATTACTACATTTTACATATTACATTTAGAGGGTTTTTTTTGCTATATATAGCCCTACATAAGCACAAACAGGGTACACGCTTATTAGTAAGTTGATGGATTTACGTTAAGCTCATCAAAATGTTGTTTGTAATAAATGTATGAAAGCAGCATAAGTCTATCCCAGCACCAGTATATCTTACATTGACTGTTTCCTGCCTCACTTCATGGTCTTGGATTTAGTATATATTGTTGCTTCCTTCATCGTGCCTTGCAGCTATGCTTCATATTGTAAAACCCGCTCCCTGGTTTAACCATTACTCTGGGATATATCAGAGCAGAAATTCTTGGAAGAGCTCCACATCCATTATTTTCTGCCAGCCCTCCAGATTGTGCTGCTTGCAGGGAGTGTAAGACTGCATTATGGACTGATAAAGCAAGAAAAAGTGCTCAAAGAAATCTGCTGAACTGCAGAGCAGCAGAATAGAAACCCTGGACGTTTTGTGTACATTTGCACATCATAAGGTTTTAATCATACATTATGGCAGAAGAAGTCATCGCCATCTGTAGTTCCACACATCCCTGTATGCTGTTTTCCAGCAAAGCAACCAGAAGACCATTCCCCTTTAACGCTGACTGATTACGGATGACGGCAATGATTTCAGGCCTCCTTTGCATCTGACATTACCATGTTTCTCATATCCAGAGCATCCATATGGTTTTACTTCGATGAAAGAATTTCTGTGAGAAAGAGGTCTGTTCGGCACAGCTGTTCTCATTACAGCTGTGGTCAGTGTCACCACCATCGAGTCGCATTCAGATGTGGAAGTTGAGAGCAATGGGAAGGAGTTCAATTATCATCTCAGCTCTGATCTGTATGGAACCACAACGTAAGAGAAATGAAGACGTCTCCTTCAAGGGAGAAGCACCGGCTGCCAGCTAACTGTCAACTCTTTTTTTCTTAATGTAGTTATTAATGGATTAATGGAAATGAGAGTGAATCCAATATTGCTGTCATCCTTCTAGAGATGATGGTGCGTTTTTTTTGTCTGTCCGAATTCAGCCATGTGTATGTTTACTACAGCTTTTTTATACTGCAGTATCTGGCAGGAAAAAAGTAGATCCTACGTGTTCTGAGTGCAGCATTGTGGGACAAAGCCAAAACTGAATTAAATTAGGGATGGTAATATTTAAAAATCAAATGCTTTCCGTTTATGCATGGAAACCTTGCAGCAAAATAAAAATGTTAACTCCCAACATTAACAGATTTCAAGAGGTGTAGAATGGGCTTTTTCCACCAAACTCACTGTAATTTAAATCTTTTAAAGCCCCACTGTGTTACATTTAGTAGAGTCTTCCCTGCTGCTAACAGTCATTTCCATAAAATTTAAACTTACTGCCCCCTCCCCAAACAAACTTACATAATACAGTGTGAGTCAGGAGACATAAAGTATCTTCTCACTAAAAGATAATCGAAAAATCCACAAAAGCAACCAAAACTTTATTTATAAACCACATTTTCACAGGTTATTTACAGTAATTGCACAGCTACCACTGAAGTCGTAGCCATAAAATGCAGATTATGTAGATTAAGTACAATTAAAACAGTAGACACGACTAAACACGATTGACATAAGCAAATGTGAATAATTCAGGGAGAACAGCAGTGCAGTGGTTAGCCCTAGAGCCTCAGCGAAAAGCTCCTGGGTTAAACTTCAGTGGCTAGCTGGGCCCTGTCTGTGTGAAGCCTTGCATGTTCTCCCTGTGCTGTCCAGGTACCCCAGCATCCTCCCACAGTCCAAAGACAAGCATGTTAGGTTGATTTGTGATCCTATGTTGGCCGTAGGTGTGAATGTAAGCATGAATGGTTCTGTTCCTGAGTTTTGATGCTGAATAACAACCAGAAAACCATTTTTCAAGAGCATGATGTAATAGTGAACTTGACCTTTGACCTTCTGGATGTAAAATCGGACCTCTTCATTTCATCTAATCAGCCAGTTGTGTGAAACTGTGGAGTTAGGTGTGAGAGTTATCACTGAAAATGCATTTCGAACACCTGACCCCAGTCACTGAATAAAAACCTTCCACTATGGCATATTTGTTGACCTATGACCTTGACAGTTGAATTTTTAAGTTTAAAGGTCTCATTCAAGACGCTTCAAGAGATATTTTGGACATCTCAAATACATAATGCTTGCTTGCACATCTGATGCAAATGGAGGTGAAAAAACTGCAATTTCCTCAAATTTTACAAGAACATGAAATAAACACATCAAAAACACACCATGATCTACTCATATTTTTATTAATCTGTTTTATTAATCTGAGTCATTTGAACTGTTCATCCTTGCATAAAGTGGGGAATCCACTGCAGCTGTTGGAATAAAGTTTTCTTTCCGACCCAAAATTATTTCGTTATTTATCTGTGCTGATGTGTCACATCCTGACTAAGAGCAGTTACCGTAGACCGTACCGTAATCTTACTAACGTCAACTGTGGAGGCAGAGTTCTGCCAAACGTTCATTAGCTGGAGAGTAAATATTGCTGCATGTCAACAGTTACTGTGGGCTGAACAAGTGTCAGGGTGGAAAATAATACAATATGTCCTAACAAAGAGGAGGAGAGGAACATGACTCAATACTTGCGCTGCAGAAGAAGAACACAAACTTAGGATAGTTTAGTGTGGAACTGTGATTTTACTCACCAACGTCTGATTGTTTGTAGCAGACTTCTGCTGCTCGCTCCAGCTGCAGCTTGAGGCTACGCTTGCTGATAACTCAAATGTGGGGCATTATTTTAAATGCAGGACTTGTAGGACCTGATGGCAGTTTCACACCTGCAGATAAAAAGATAGTGGAGGTGAAACTTTCCCTAGATCCAGTGTCTGTCAGCAGCTTGGAAGTGTGTCACTATAATGAAGGCTTTGATCTTGAATAAGATAAACCTCCCGCATAGAGCAAAGATGAAAGGTTTAAGAAAGGCCTATAGATTTCTTCGGTGGCTTAATTGAGGGTTTCTCTAAAAAAAAAAAAAAATTAGAGGACAGCTGCTTTAAGTATAACACACTGTAGCTTGTGCACCTGCACTGTGTGCAAAAAAAGGAGAAACATTAAGCTGTTTTTTACTGTCTGCAGGTTGTTTATCCACTGATGTTGATGATATGAATGACATTTAGTGCAGAGGACTGGTGTAGATTATGTTACCCTGTTTTCTATCACTTTCAGGAAATCTTCTTAGAGAAGGAATAAAATCCAAGCTCGCTTCTTTCATGAGCTGCTGTCCAACTGTGTTTCTCACAAAGTTTGTAGATGTTTTTTTTCCTTTACATGATTTCATGCCAAGATTTCCATTTTATGTTACACACCATTTGTGGGAGTGCATCTCTACATGTGGAACCAATTTGCTGCTAGCTAATGAGTTTCACAGGTGGCTGAAGTTGTTGCGTGCTACACTGTAGTTGGAAACAGAGAGCAGATACTGCAGTTTGACAAGGCTAGGTTACTGTTGCCTACATTGTTACTGAGGGCACAAATGTATTAGGTTACATGTTTACCTTTGATTATGTTTTTTTTTTTTATTATCGAGTGATATCTAAATTGAAGCAGCAATTGAAGCGTAACTTAAATGTGTGGTGTGATGTTTTCATTTCAATCCAAACTGGATTACTTTTCACTGAATTCTGTTAGAAATATGAAGGAGATAAAGCTGAATACAGTGGGAATATAATGTACAGTGTGTTACATGCTGTATTTTCAGAACTGCTGATGTAATTTTTCTGCAGAATAGAAATGGATTACACCACAGCTGTTTGAAACCAATTGCAAAAAAATAAATAAAATAAGGGCTAGCTTCAGCCTTGGGGAGAGAAAAAAGAAATAAGAAGAGGAAAATGGAATATTCTGTGAGTGAGTCACTGGGTGAAGGGTGGGGTGATGTCCGCCTAGTCTTCATAGCTGAGAGAGAGCAAGAGCATGCAAGAGAAAAAGAGAGAGAGAGAGTGTGTATGTCTGTTTGTTGGGGGTGGAGGGTGGGGATACCGGGACACCACGAAGATCAGTAGGGCCTTCTGGACCTATGCTGTTGTTCTGAGCATAAATACACAATAACACGTGCATGCGGGGCAACTTAATACACACTCTCAAAGAATTCAAATAAACTTTCCTTTGCTTATTTCTTGTGTTTGCTGAGTGGACTGTTGTCCTCAGTCCAGGGTCACGCCTCACTGTGAGCTCAGACTTTTGCAAATGAGGATGTAAGAGTTTGGTTTTTCATCTTGGTGCATCAAGCAACTGACACGTGTTGAGTAAAAATGTGAGTAAAAGTCCAATAAAAGTGGTAAGCTTAGCAAATTCACTTATGTCCTTCTTTTCATATAATCTGTATCTGACTTTTTGTGCTTATTTCTGGTCCATATATTTAGTCTTGGACGCTACTTAACTAGCGCTGCATAGTTTATATTTTACAGTAATCCTTATTTATCTCATAATGAGCCTTTATGTAGCCACTCTTTTCATCTACTGTTACCAAGACTGAGACACCCTTTGTTTTAAGACATGTTTCTTTTGATTGGTTTCTCCTCATGAACGAAAGGTTTGAACAACAGGTGGGTGGGGTTTCTGAGCTCACTGCTAGAACTGTCTGCTTGATAATAGCATACTGTGGATTAGTGGCATGTGGTAATAGAAATATAACTGAGAGACAATGCCCATTTTTAGGTTTACTGGGCAAGCACCATTAGCCTTGCTTCCCCTCTCTCTTTGACATGCAGAGATAAGAAGAAAACTTTTTTTTTTGAAGGTAAGTGCTTAAAACAGTCTTAAGCCTGAGCTCTTGCACCCAAGTATTACTATTCATACAGTTACTCATTACTGGATATTTTGTTGTGACATGGTGCAGTGTAAGGCAAGCAGGAATAGACCTAAAGGTGCAGGACTCACATGCAAAACTAAACTTAAATGCAGCTTCATTGCTGAATTACCGAATACATTAACCAATGATGTCACAAGGAACTTAAACCGAGATAGACTAAGCAGACAGAACACAAAAGCAGAGGATGCAGGAGATTGCGACAAGGAACAGAGGGAAATGCAGACTATTTATATACACAATGTATCAGTGCAAAGAGGTAACACCCGTGGAACAAGACTGGACATAATCTAACTGACGAGACAGGGGAAGCAAAACTGAACATGACGCACACAGGACAAATGACTATCAGAATAAAACAGGAAACAGACAGAGTCCAGCTGCAGGAAAACATGGGAAACACACACAGAGACTCAGACTGAGTAAACACAGGGAACGGAGGGAGGAGACAAGACTAGGAAGACACAGAAGGAGGGCGAGAGAGAAGAGAGGAACCAGACAAGAGTTGGGAAACAGACAAATTAACACAAGACACGACTGACCTCACAGACAGACAAATAACTAACACAGAAAACCAGACACTAGAGGATGACGACCACTCACTTAACCACGTAAAAAGAAAATCCTGAATAACAATAAATACAAAAACTAAAATATAAGGATAACAAACTAGAAAACTAAACATTCCCAACACTCAAAACCCCGTGTACAGACCCAGTTACCATGACATGCTGTATATAAAAAGGTTAAACTCTGTGGAACTACATCATCACAAGAAGCACACAAAGCCAAGCTGTTAACTCTACACTATTGTCATCCATACTTTTTTCTCTGTCAATATAAAACATATTCATTCCAAAAGCTCTTTTTAACTCCACCTTGAAGTGATCAAAGAAAGCATTTTTCTATTCTGCTACAATTTTTTCTCTATTTGAATGAAATTCATATCCAGCTGTTGCTTGAAGTCAGCTGGCTAAGAAATGGTCGACCAGATGGTTGATGTGTTAGGAAGTTCCAGAATAAACCATCGTGTGTGTGTGGTGTGTGTAAGTGTAAGGTAACTGCAAAACTTTACTTGTTTAGTTGCACAGATTTTATTTTAAAACACAAATACTGATGATGTTGACAATTTAAAAAATAAAACTACCTGGTCATTTTCTGGAGAATCATAGCCAGTTTTACAGATGTCGCCCTGGCTGATACACACCTGTCACTTTCACTGAAAATATGAAGCAACCTTTTACAGCAACATTAGCTGCCCCACATTTCAGCAGTAGAGAAATCAAATCAGTGGAAACAGGTCATTAAGACAGCTGCATTTCATAAACCTCTTGTGGAGTAATGCGGTGACGTTGAAATCTTTTCTTTTTCTGCAGCTATTATAGTTATGTTGAAATCAGCTAATCCAGAAATGACTGATGGCATAAAAGCAAACCGCTGAGCAATTTCAAACACATCCAAGCACCACATACTGGTAGCACTAAATGCTTTGTTCATTTGTCTGTGCCACTTTTCAAGCTACTGGTGAATAAAAGGAAGACAGCAAAAGCAGGATATCCTCCAGGATATAACTGCATGCTGTAGGCATAGAGACACTGCCAAAACAAAATAGTTACAATATCCACTTTTTTATCCTATTGAGAGCTTGAATGGATATTTCATTTTGAAGTCCTATACAGCAACTCCAGCCTATGAGTCACTTCTCAACTGACCCACTTCTTTTTTGAGTGTGGTGTGAACTTTGTAAAACAACCAGGAACATTTTGTTTCTACCCACAAGAAACTGGTTTTCAGCCTCTAACCACTTTAACCGCTTTCCTCTGCTCATTTTGCCCAAATCCTCGTGTCAACTTTGACAGGAAGTCTGATGACACCGTAATCTCTGTCTCACAGTTGCTCTTAAATTCCACTGCTACTCTCTTTCCTAATTCCTGTAACTCCAGCAGTAGTCTGCATTGACCTTTTTCTTCTTTATCTCAGTGCTTAAACTTTTCTTTTTACCCCTCTTATAACTAATTTACTAAAATATATATTTAACAGAGAAAAGCAACCAACTGTCAGCACAGTTTTTCGAAATGTGCATCCGAGGACCTGCTGTTAAAATGTACCTGGTTTTCTACTTAACCATACTCCACTTTGCACAAATGTAGCATCTTCAACACTACCACGTGTGGATTTGTTTCACACAAAAATAACTTACATTTATGCTAAAATGAATTAATGTATAACTGATATTCAATTGTTTTTTCTTTTCCATCTTATGGTTGCTGTTCAGCTGAATATCCCAGCGGTCATGGGTTAAGAGGCCGGGTGCACCTTAGACAGGCCACCAATCTATTGCCGGGCTAACACGGAGAGACAGACAACCTCCACACTCATGCAAATTATTGTAAATCCATGTTCTTAACTACTTAATCAGGTGAAAAGTTGCTTTTGTAATTTGTATGCTGCTCTAAATTATTATTCAATATGAAAACATGAGCAAAAAGTACAAATATGTTCCATGTGTTGCATTAAAAGGAAAGTCTTCCATAACTCTGTTACCCACTGTACTTGCAGGTCCATATGGTTACATATTTAATTTGACTTTGCCAGTATCACTGGAACTGATGTTTATGTTACACTGCTACCCATGCTGCTAAGGTCAGGAGATCATGGTAGCCTTTTTCTTTCCATTCAATTACAATAGGAGGCAGAGTCCAGAATGAATCTATGCATGAAAATATTTCTAGTCAGAAAAATTCTTCTCTTCTCCATGACTGAAGCGGATCAGGATCTCATCCTATTATGATTCCAAGTTGGCTATTATGTGTAGACACAACACGGGTTCAGTCCTTGAGTTTGGTGTCTTTTATATGTTTGAATGACTCATTGGTTTGTGGCTTAAAAACCAACCAAAAGCAAACATTCCTCTAAAATTGGTCAGGTACATGGACTAGAATGAAAAGCAGCCAGTTTCAAAAGAAGGCTCAAGGCCACTTAAAAAAATTTCAAAGACAGTTTGGCTCATTGGAGGCAAAATATAAAGAGAGAGATGGGTGATAGTTTTGCACAGTTTTGTAAGTCTTCATATATTTGTAATCATTTAGAAGACATTAAATGTACTTATTACTGTATTTTCCACACTATAAGGAGCACTTAAAATCCTTTAATTTTCTCAAAAATCAACAGCGTGCCTTATTATGGAGCCCCGCAGGGGACATGGGAGAAAAAAAAATTAAGACGGACTTTTGCGAGATCTCGTAAAACAAACTCGGGATCTTGCAAAAGTTTTAGCCGCATTCTTCGGACGCCGGCTTGAAGCCGACTGGGAGGTCGAGGCACGATGTGCCGGGAAAGTGGTGTTCCTCCCGGCTGTAGTAGGTCTCAACCTCCCGTTAGCTCAAAGCTAACTTTTTGAGCTAGCTTTGAGCTAACGGGAGATCTCGCAAAAGTTTTGCGAGATCCCAAGTTTGTTTTGCAAGATCCCGAGTTAGTTTTGCGAGATCTCGCAAAAGTCCGTCTTAATTTTTTTTCTCCCATGTCTCCTGCGGGGCTCCGTACCTTATAATCCGGTGCGCCTTATGTATGAATTCTGGTTGTGCTGACTGACCTCGAACCGATTTTATGTGGTACGCAGCGCTCAAAACTCTTTTAAAAAAGTTTTTTTGTACGATTTCGGTAAGCTACGAAGCCGCACCGCTTGATGGATTGTTGAAGCATTACACTACAGGAGCCTCGCGGACTCGGGAGTAATCTGGGTCCAAAACTCCGTCTTTCTTCAGGTCCCAAAGTCAAATGATCACTGCAGCATCACTGAAAGGTAAAAACTGTCTAAATTCTTTCATCTTTAAGTTGCCTGTTTAACAGGTGTTACAATTAAGTTTAACATCCAGGCATCCATGAAAACAGAATTTCTTAAATTTAACGAAGTTAGAAGTTAGCAGGAAGTTAGCTAGCTAGTTTCCACCTAAACATGATATAGCACGTTCTGACTTAGAGATTTTCTTAGAGATTTAAACGTACAGCTCTGTTATCACTTCCAACATAAATGAAGACAGAAAACTAAACAGCAGTGACGTTTGTAGGGTTACTGAAGTTGGGTTAGCTGGTATATAATGATGTGCTATGTGATCGCTAGCAACACAGCTATGTTAGCATAACAAACACAGTGAAGCTGGAGGATCAACGCTAACTTTTTTCCACAAAATAAAATTTAAGGTGAGGGTTGCAGATGGTTAGGGGCAAATGGAATGCATGGCAGGATGCTGTAAACGGACCAAACTTCAGTCAGTAGATGAACTGAGATAATTTAACCACAATAGGAGGTTGGTCATTAATATACTGCAACAACACAATAGAGCAGCTGCGAGAGAATTCAACATTAAAGAATCAATGGTACGGAAGTGGAGGAAGCAAGAAGAATGAGTTGAGTTAAGTTTGATTTATCTGACTGTTTTGTTTCGCTTAGTGTGCATATCTTCTTCAACAGTGCGCCTTATAATCCGGTGCGCCTTATGGTCTGAAAAATATGGTAGCAATTTTTGTGTTCAAACATATATATGTGGTATTTATTTATTCTACTTTTAAAAACCTGACCTATACCTAGTCTACATATATCGTTAAAAGAAGAAAACAGAGCTTAGATCAAAGAATATCAGGCTCTCAGAGGAATCCCATCAGAAGAAATAAGTCATACGACGTCACTATAGATGGAGACTCGCTGCTGTTTCCTGTGTTGACATGAACTCATGCACTGATGTCATCCCCTTATCTGGCACACAGCACCAGAGTGAAAATCACACCTGCATGAAGACAAAAATGTCTGTGTGCTGAAAGGTCCCTGAGCTGCTGTGACAGCCATAATGAAGACATCCACATCCGTTCTGGATGAACTTGAGTCTCTGTGACTGACACCTCTGGCAGCTAGCCAAACAGAGCCTGTGGGTGTAGGCACTGCAGTGGTGTTGAGTGAAGGACACAATGGAGAGGAATATCCTGCAGATACGTTTGCCCTCGTCTGTAATTTACTCAGTATGCAAGTATTCATCTGCTTCTACACTTTTAATAAAATAATTAAACACTTGTTTTCCTTTAAATGGTCGGTTAATGTCATAAAAACTAATGAAGAACATAAAGCTTTTTTGACCATTTGATCAGCAACTCATAGTATCCAAGTTTTATTTTTGCATGGCTTCATGAGCAAAAACACATTAATCATTGTGAATCGGGCGTCCTGGCATTGATAAAAGACAGAGCCAAAGCTCCCTCCCGGATTCAGTCCTACCTTACAATGCTTCATTTCATTTCTTAGTTCTCCTTTTTCTCCCCGCTGGTATATGACAGAAGTGGCTTTTCAGCACACTGTATTTGTGTAGAAAGGTTTAACAGGGTAGCTACAATGAAACGTTTTGTTGTCTGTTACATGTTCCTGTGGGGTTCAGTTGAGGAGCCACATTTTTTTTTTTTTTTACAGCAGTTTGCTTTCATATTAATATCCTGTCTGATACCATTACTTACATTAGGGTAGGACAGAAAGTCTTGTGTGGAAAATCACTGCAGGCAACAATTGTTGTATTTTCTTATATGAGCATGTGTAAGACCACTGCTGATACCGGGTAAATGGTAAATGGCCTGTATTTGTATAGTGCATTTCTAGTCCCTAAGGACCCCAAAGCGCTTTACACAAACTGTCATCCACCCATTCACACACTGGTGATGGCAAGCTACATTGTAGCCACAGCCACCCTGGGGCCCACTGACAGAGGCGAGGCTGCCGGTAAGCAACAACAGGTGCCCAAGGACCGAGACTGTCCAAGCCGGGGCTTGAACCGGCAACCTTCCGATTTACAAGGCGAACTCCCAACTCTTGAGCCACGATCGCCCCAGAAAGGCGACTAAATATGTTAAGTTAAGCTGTTAAGTTTACCACCCTTTGGCTCTGCCTCTGGAGGGCATATGTCACAGGGAAGATTTAGGAAAATTGACAAAATCAGTATTACATTAAAAAAAATCATAATTTTTTTCCAGGCTCAATAAACACGTCTATTCAAGCTTTATCAGGCAGATGCTACAAAATTTTAGCAGTTATTAAAATTATCTTGTGAGTAAGCAAAGTGTATTCATTACACAAACAAGTAAAGTAAATAAGAAAATTAGATGCCATAAGAGACAATAAAAAGACAGATAGATGAAAACAGGTAATTTACTAATAAATACATAATAACAATTCATTAAAATTCTCAACAGAAAGCCTGAACAGCAGAAAGTATATGTCCCACTGTTTTGCCTGATTTAGATTTTTTGTTCTAAGTTTTGTGTTTTTATTCCAGTCATGTTAAGCTTCAGATATCTTTCCGTTCTGGTTTCTCGTTTTTACCTCTTTGTCATGAGTTCTGTTGTTATATTATTCTTTCCAGTATGTCCCAGTCTATATCATCTCTTAGTGTCCATTCCCCCTCTTTCTGTTATTAGTTTAATGTCTCTGTTTAGTATTTGTTGTTGGTTATTTCCTGTTTTCCTAATATTTGGCTTTCAGTAGTGTGGTGATTTACATATTTGCCTAACAGGTGAAAAGCTCTGGGTTTTAGAACAAGCGGAAACACAAATCCCTTTAGGGTTGTGTCAGGAAGAACATCCTGTGTAAAAAAGTCAGCCAAATCAAACATGCAGAGCTACACGATATTGCCAAAAATGTTCGCTCGTCTGCCTTCACACGCACATGAACTTGAGCGACATCGCATTCTTAATCCATGGGGTTTAACACGATCTCGGCCCACCCTTTTCAGCTATAATAGCTTTAATTTTTCTTTCCAATGTTTAGGAGTGGGTTTATGAGAATGTTTGACCATTCTTCCATAAGTACATTTCTGAGGTCATACACTGATGTTGGACGAGAAGGCCTCACTCGCAGTCTCCACTCTAATTCCTCCCAAAGATCTTCTGTCGGGCTGAGGTCAGGACTCTGTGCAGGCCAGTCAAGTTCTTCCACACCAAACTCATTCATCCATATCTTTATGGACCTTGTGCACTGGTATGAGGTCATGCTGGATCACGAAGAAGCATCCCATCACGGGGGTATAGGTGGCATCCTATCACGGTCCCGCACTGGACTTCACTGAGCTCCTGAGAGCGACCCATTCCTACACAATAGCTAGTTAAAGCAGTCGCCATGCCTAGGTGCCTGGTTTTATACACTTGTGGTCATAGAATCTATTGGAACTGATGAATTCAGTGATTTGGATGGGTGAGTAAAACCTTCAGCAATATTATGTACCTGCTTTAGTGGCCCCTTGTGAGTAAAGGAGCAGCTGAAAGTAGTGTTACATTGACTGTTGGTTTTTCTAATGTGTTTTGTTTCGGTTTTTACTTCTTGTCTTGCTAACGTATATACTATATAGTCCTCGCACTTTGTTTCTGTACATAATGTCTTTAACATCAAAATATTATTGAATGGTTATATTTTGTTCTCTCATGTCAATAAAACCGTAATTGTACTATGGAAAAACTCCCATAGCTCATAAAGTTAAACAATATTTTCAAGCCACAACCTCTCTCAAATAGAACACGTGCAATTAAAACAAATCAAAGCCCAGCAAGCTGCATGAAAAAAATAAATGACTAGTGTGCACTGACATAACAACATAAATTAAAAAGTTATAATTCTGTGAATTCCAGCTTTCGATCTTTTTTGTGGTATCAGGGTTGAATGTGAACTGTTCACCCACCCCTAGACATTTTCAAATTCTTTTAAAACAGATGTGTCGTCTCCACAATGAGGAGGCTGGGTTGTTTCGAAAGGAAACAAAACTCACTGTTGTCATTGGCAGCAAATCCTGTCTGTGATGAATAAATTCTAAACAGAAATCATGCTGACGGGAGGTGATTTCTTTGGAAAGGCAACTGGCTATAAAATCGGTCAGCCAAAAAGTGCTTTATAATAAATGAGTGAAATGAAATTCTTTAGAAAAAATTTAGAAGTAAAATTTCCACGACTGTAAACACAATTCCCAATTTTGAAGTTTGTTTAAAAGTTTAAGGTTTAGAAACTGTCTTTTTGATAGAGTCTTTAAACCTTTGTTCACTTCCTGGCGTGCCTGCTGGTCTTTGTGGCAAGCCACACCATGTAGCTGGAATGCAGTTTATTGGAATTCAAAGTCTTCACGTGAATTAATTTCCCAAAACTGTTTCCCAGTGCACCAAGTCATGACCTTGACTCCAGGGACTATTCCCAGGTTCCCAGCTAAAGCACATCAATCATAATTTATTTAACGCGTCATGGGTTGAAGGAACTCTGGCTAAAGTTGTGGGTTTTCCAACCACTGGACCACCTACCTCTCCAGGGACATTTATCAGAGAGAAATGGGACACTTGCCAACCAGGGCAAAGCTCCAAACCACAATATAGCCTAAATATTTTTTCATGTGGCTGAAAAGTTCCCACCAACACTCACATACAATATTGCTTTAGTAATAAATATCAAACCTTAATCTATATTTCATGTTTAGACGCAACATTTGACTTTAAATGTAATTATCCAGGGGTAATAGAGGTTTTATTACTTGCAATTTAGATAAGATTAGAAGACTGAAAAGATCTGTCTGTGATGTTTTCAATCGTCGATTGGAATGACACACAATAATTAACATAAATCTTTCTGACTCGTAAGATTAAACAAGGCAAGGTTTGGACCATGTTGTTACTCCTCTACTTTAGGCAAGACTCGCATTAAGACAAGCACGGGTCAGGAGATTTCTCGACACTAAACAGAGCATATGTTTGATATTTATGTCCAACAGTAATAGCTTGGCTACACTGCCTTAAAATTGGCTTTGGGATTGAGGTTAAAAAAATACTGTCAGTGCAATAGTCTTTGCACTTTCTCATAGAGCTTTATCTTTATCGGTATCCACCCAAAATAGACACAGCTGAGCTCTGCTCTGTGTCATCTGCATCAGTAGTGAGCAAACCGTATAGTCTGAGGAATGCAGTTTAAGTGCACTGTAATAATTTCTTTACTGTGTTTTATTAATAAAATACATGAAACATTACTCTAGTTAACTTAAAGAGATGGAAATATTGAAATATTAGGAAATGACAGCTGGCTGGCACTCTTGAATCAAATCAGAAGTTATTTAAGCGTAACTTTCAACCACCAAAATAATTTCTAAATCAAGCTACCCTCACCTTTCTGAATAGGAATCACAAAAAGGCTTTTCTCGGTCAGGCAGATTTTAGTAATGTCGGGAACCTCAAATCAAAGTCATAAATTAGTACTGGCTAAATGGAAAAGTACATACCCCTTGCCCCAAATACTGCCTTTTTGATTTCACCAGTTCAGCATTTTTTTTAAACAAATGTTTAAAGACTAGTTCTTTCCCAGCTGAGTCACCAAAGATGATTTGTGTCAGCAGGGGGATTTAGTTTCCGGCAAACATGAAAAAATTATTCGTCAGTCAAGACCTCACTATGGAGCCCCAGGGAGACAGAAAATAAGGTCACACAAAAGCACTGTGTAAACTAAGACGAACGTCTTTGGATCTGTTAGAGTTACTATTTTCTAGCTGAAAGAAAAATATAATATTCAGAATTTCTGCCCGTAATTTGGCACAAACATTGTCAACACTGGAAGTCTCTGTGCTGTTATCTATGCTTGTTGACATTGTTAACTGAGCTATGCCCAGTGGTTTCCACAAGGTGCAGTGACTTATGAACAAAAACCTTTTTAATGATTTCTTTATCAGTAGTTTGCACTCGCTTCCCCTAAAAGAATCTGTTAAAATGTTTCTGTATAAAGGACCTTAAGAGAGACCCTAACTGACAGTGAGGAAGTTAATGTGTTTATTGTGGTGGAGCAAGACAGTTGGCCACCAGTGCAGACAATACACTATATAAAGAAAAGAGAAAATCTGCTGTCACAAATGCTCCCTATTTTAAGTCAACAGCCTGCAGCCAAAACGTTTAATATATTATGGCTAATGCTAATACTGCAAACCCCTCAGAAAGCAAATTATTGTCTAAGGAAAACTTGGCGTTTTTCCATCACTCCATGAAATGATTTTGAGACGTTCTATGCTGCTGAAGTAGAGATGTATTTGCAGGTATCACAGTAAGTCCAGCGTTCAAAACTCCGGTCAGATGACACTGAGGCTTTCTTATGTAGATATAAATGGAGGTGTGCCTTGAAATGGGCACAAAAAAATTTGGAAATCACTGATTGTAACTAGCCTGTACAGCCTCACGCAGCCATTACCATAGCTGATTTAATGAGTGCCATCTTTTTGCACAAAGCTGCTGCTTGCCTTACATGCAGTTCATGACTCTGTGCAAGCTGGTCCTTGTTTAGTAACAGAAAGCAGACGAGAGCCTCAAAGGAACGGCTGCCATTAGGAGACCCATAATGCCAGAAGACCTCTGAAGACTTTATAACAAATGAATAGCATCTCTTTAGCCTCTGGATGGTCCCCCTGAGGTCCAGGGAGCTCTGACTCACAACCTCAGCCCTGCCAACTGACACTTGGCTTCATTGTGTTCAATATATGGCATCAACGTTAGCAGTTAGGCTGCTGAGTTCTGTTTGCTTGCATTATTCTGTATTGTTTTCCATGTCTGTGATCAGTGTGAATAAACCAAATCTCTCCTGCTGCAATGGTTCAAACTTCTATATCACACTTTGTCTAGTTTATAGGAATTTCTTGCTTCAAAACATAAGACCCCATAAAACAACATTCACCAAAAAAACAACTGTGTTATATACTGTACTAATAATCAGAGCAACATACATCAGCTTAAAGATTCACTGTTATTTCCCAAACCACAAAATCACTTCAGGTTTCTCAATTATAATTCTGAGCACGCAACAGATGTAAAACACGAGGAATGCAATCGGATTCTTCTGTGCTCCAGTGATTATTCCCTCTTTGATCAATAGGTTCATAAAGTGCAATATAATATTTGGGCCCATGTTCAGTTGGCATCATTCAGCATGGTGTAATCAATGTGGTTGTGACTGACAAACGAACAGTCTGTGATCATTTGGCCAGAAAATAACAAAATAATAGAAACATTATCAAAATGTGACCATCGTTACATCCTCCCTAACAAAAAATAGCTTCAAGGGCCAAATTGCCATTCATGTCAATATACGGGCTACAAGTAGGGGTAACGTGGGCCGCAAGTGGCCCCCGGGCCACGAGTTTGTAGACCCCTGATGTAGATGGAAGTGCATCAAGCTGTGATATGTCACAGTAACACCAATCCTACATCTATATCTATTGCATAAGTCCGCCTACTTTTTTCATCAGCAGTCTCTTGTCTAAACTCCAAAGCTTTTTGGCTACAGAGGTGCCAAAGACATGACATATCTTTAAAAAGATATGTTTTAACTGGCTTTTAAAAGAGACCACAGAGTCCATCGATCTCCAAAGGAAGGAACTGTCTGTTTTCTCCTTGCCAAGAAATTTCTTAATCAGTATTTGAACAAAACATCAGAACAACATCTAAAGGAAATAAGTGCAAAGTTGGTTGTGATCTGCCAAAACACAAATTGTCAGATTCCCTCAGAATTTCAGGATTCACATGAAATTTAACAATTATCTTATAATCTACAGTTTTTGTACTCATTTACAAGTGACTGATGTGTAAGTCATCTCTTTCCTATTGAGCGTTGTGTGTTCAGTCAACCTGTGCTTTTGTCTTTTTGTCATTTCCAAAACGACACATAAACCAGACACACAAAGTTTTCAGCAGTGTGTACTGAAAATACATATTTGCCAAGTGTGCATTAGTGTGCAATACATACCACAGGTTTCATGATCCACAAGTGGCTGTCCTGGGGTGCGGTGCCTGCCTTGCAGTGGTCAACTGATCTTCACGCACACGCACATCACGCCTCATCACCATACTTAAGGCCTGGTTGGAGTGGTGTTCCTCGCTGGAGCGTTGTACTCACTAGGGTTAGTGTAGCCCAGCTTAGTCTCTTGTTGAGCTCCCTGTGTTCCTGAGTGTTTCTCTGACGTCTTTCTCCATCTCCCTTTTATAGACCTTCCTGGACCCGGACCTGTCTTACTTGGACCCTTCCCAGTTGAGCGTGAGTGAAAGTGAGCACATTGTTGGAGTGGATGGTGTGGAATCTGGATTTGGACTGTACATAGTGGTCGTTATAAATAAACCCACTTGTTTGATTGCACAGTTCAGAGTCCAGTGCCAGCAAATGTGACAACAGGGACTTACTCAGAGCACATTTTCAAATGAATTCAATTCAGTTTTATTTATATAGCTCAAATGCACTTGCTGTAAGTTAAAGACCCTTAAGGATTCAGGAGAAAACCCCAACAGTCAAGCGGCCCCATATGAGCAAGCCCACGGAGAGGAAAAAGTCCCTTAATCAAAATTTATAGGAAGAAATCTCCAGCAGAACCAGGCCCAGGGAGGGGCAGCCATCTGCTCGGGTGGGAAGGGAAAGAGGAAAGCACGAGAGCGTGGGGAGACGAGACAAAATACAAACTAAGTATATAAGGGTATGTAAATACTTGGGGAGAATTACATGGAACTTACTGAAAAATACAAACGCAAGATCAAACAGCAGTGCAAAATCTAAAATCATTTCAAGTTTGAGTAGATGACTAGATGAAGAGTCCCGTCCCAAAGTAAAGCCTTTCACGATCTAGCATCATGGTAGAAATGTTTATATAAAAATGATTGGTTCAAACCTATCCATTTCAAAAAGAAAAGATCAGCGACCTACATAATTTTGACACTTGACCACATTACTCGGTGTTTCTCTGGGATAATTGGCACTGTTATGCTATTTTTAAGTCATATTACAAGGCTTTCCTAAGACGTATGTTGAAAAACTTTCATTCACAGGCAAATAGCCTATACGAATTTGCATTTTGCTGACCCTGGAAAACCCCATTTTCTTCAAAAGTATCCTACAGGCACTGAAAATAATTGTCTTAATTTCTCGTAATTTACTCTCGGTCCCACTGGAAATGAACATTTACAGGTCATTTTCAACCTGCCTCTGAGCATTCTGGCACACAGTCACGGCACAGTTGCTGGTCTTCATGAGTTCAGGGGGATTCTTAGAAAGAAAAGAAGACATTCATTATGATAATCTCCGTCATTGCTCATGTCGATCTCTGAGTTTCACAGCTGCAGGATGATGATGTGTGGCTGGTCATTATATCTGAAGCAGAAGCACAGACTGAGGCATGAAAAAAGGTGCACCTGAGAATAATTCATCAAACTCGGGACCTGCTTTGCACTCTTTGAAAAGTCTTTGCACATTTCAGCTGGAAAATCTTTTCAAATATACTTTTCATTCCTTCATAACCCCCCCTTCTTCAACTCACACTAGGAGTCCTTGAAAGCTTTAATTCTTTCCTGAATATCTGGAGCTAATTTAAGACAGAAATGAAGGAATACGATTAGAAACACCATAAAATTTGCCACACATCTTGGCAAAACGATAGACCGGCAGTGACATTTCCCTTTGCCATGATTAATGAGTCATTTGCACAGCTTTTCTGATACGCATTCCAGGTGACCCCCATGCTGACATGAAAAAGATAACTTCTGGAAAGTCTCCCAGTTTTTTTTTCTCTGTGCTTCTTCATGTCTTTTTTTTCTGTATTCACAGGCTTTAAGATATGTTTGACGATAAAACATCCACTCACGCATCTGCGTGCCATCTTGACCTGAACCTCATGTTTTTGTAGTTTGGCGTTAGCCTAAATGAAATATTTGAGGTGTATCAGTTTTAAGCAAACATGAATCCCTTCCAGCATATGGTCTCACTAACCAGAACATGACTTTGCGTATGCATCCACTTACATGAGTATTATTCTTTCTACATTTGACTTTACTGTGTGTCTCCTGAGCAGAGCCGATGCATTATCCAGGCACATTTTAGGGTGTTTGCCAACAGCAGGCCTGAATTAGTGCACTCTTGGCCCTAATTCCTCTTGTTCATAAATCAGATTTTCTAATTAGAGCCCTCGACTGCTTTTTGGGGAATTAGAAACTTGAGGTTGGGCAAATAATTTTTTACAATGCCACGTAGGCTTTTTCACACTGTTGTCTAATATTTTAATTGACTGAAGATCCAGTGGACTAAAGTGGCCTTACTCGCGTTAAATAGTCAGTTTTACAGGTTTACAGCATCACCGTATGACTTCATGCCCTTGCTTCTCCACTCAAGAGGCTCAACCAATGTGCACTGAGCTCAGTCTTTAGGGACTGACAGCGCCAGACAGATGTGGCCAAAATCCAAATGCATACTAACCACAGGCGGCAAGACTTTAATTCTCCTACGAGCCAAGGTTAAAGGCATACTTGATGTTTTCAAATTCAGCAGATTGTTCGTCTCTGCCAGGAACTTGTCACATTAGAGGGGAAGGTTGCCGTTTTGTTTCCCTAAAATGGCTTTCTAACGTGATTAGAATTCCCTATTGAAACCAGAAGGCAGAACCAACTAGAAACATACAGGGGTGCTGTAGAGAAGCAGAAATGGTTTTCTCCACGTTGCTGGAAGTGAAACATTCACCTGACGTATACTGAGCCCCATATTGAACGAATTTGCAAAAACGTGAGTCATTGTCATTATCTGGCCAGCTACCCACTGGACAATTCCTGGCCACTTTATAACAAAGTCAAGCTTGCTTTGAGCTTGAGTTAAACAAAGGACCCAACACAGCCAGACCACCCAAAACATTCATGAGTAACAGTATAGTTGGCCTAAGCAGCCAGTTTATGTTCTGCGCCTTCGCTGTTGTGTAGAGACTCTTGATTGATGCCACATTTTTAATTTACCTGGGTTTGTCTTTGTAATCAAAATTACAGTGTGAGGGATAAATGCCAGAACTCTAAAACAAGCCTCCAACTCTGGGGTGCTTTACCATACCCCTCTCATAAACACACACATGGTTCTACTTAATCTCTCTCTTCATTCTGGGACCTGAAAAGCCTCTTGATTAGAGTAAATGGAATATGTTTGATGGTGTGCCTTTTGAAGAGCAATCTGAATGAAATGTTAAATAATTTATCACACAGTTGTATTCGAACTGGCTTCAAAACATTTTTCGCTCATTGAAAATCCAACATTTTTAATCACACAAATAACTCGATTCGATCCACTTCTTGATCAGATAAAAATAAACTGAATCCATTCAGAGCAATGCTTCCCAGCGAAGCTAAAATGCAAAATGTTACTGGCTCACAGTATATTTTTGAATAGCTTAAGTTCCAGTAAGGAGCTCATTCTGAGAGCCGCTGGCTACATTTTAATGCAGTATAAACAAGTGTGGTAGTTTTGCCTTGGCATTATATCCCACCATTATCAGGTCTCCAAACAGGCTTTCAGCTCTTTCATAATAAAAGTCTTTGCGTGCATGGACTAAATTGTTCCCTCTGGAATGATTTTAATTGTGAAATACTAATAAAATATGATAATAACACTCCTAATAATTATGTCTGTGAAGGTTCTCAGCCATCCAGGTCATCGTAGTCAAAGGAGCTTGCAAAGAAAAGCGTCTGGACTTCTTTAAGTTACTTGAAGACGTTTCACCTCTCATCCAAGCTTTATGAAGCTTCTCGGATGAGAGGTGAAACGTCTTCAAGTAACTTAAAGAAGTCCAGACGCTTTTCTTTGCAAGCTCCTTTAACTCCTAATAATTATACTCTTCCTGTTTTTTATTGTGTGCTTTAGATAAATTTTTCTGGTAGATTCCATAACTTGTGGCAAACAAAAAAACTGCTTACTGTCTTATTAATAATAATAAAGAAGAAGCTTCCATTTATTTTTATCTCAAACATATTTTGGTGCATGATTTCTATATTTTTACTGGACAAATCCTGTGAACATTTATCACATTTGGTATAAAATGTGTGAATTGTGTAAACTGACCCTAAATGTCGAGTTCAAAAAGTGATCATTCTTCTTCTTCAGTGTGTTGAGATTTTAGTAAACATTAGGTTCTGGCCAAAGAAATGTCCTCAAAGAGCCGTTCACACATAGGCGTGCCGAGCTAACAAGGTCACACTGAGGTCACGGGTTTAACTCCTTACAGATCTCCAGAATACTCCCGTGTATGTTACCTTCTTACCTTTCCTATTTATCAGCGTGCGTGTTTCCCTCAAGCAAGGTCAAAGGTGAACGTATAGCAGCAGGTGACCAAAACATCCTTGTAAGGCAAGGAGCTCAACAGCAGTGTTGCAATAACAGTGGATTATCAGAGTAAGCTCGTGTTGTGCACAAAACCTTCCGGAAATGTCTCTACAAGTTTGAGAACACAAATCATACCGTTAGCTACAAGGCATCCAACTAACTGATCTCCAGCTGGAGCATTTATCCTATGGTATGGTTAAAGAATTGAAAAAAACATGGAAGGAAAATATGCTTTCACATCTGGGTCAATATTTGACTATTTAGCTGTGTCCCAAAACCTAGGCTACATCCTTCGGAGGCTACATTTGAAGGCCGATTACGTCACAGCCAGGCGACGAAGGCTGTCCCAATTCGTCGACTCCTTCAAATGCGGCCGACAATTGCGTCCTTCATTTCCCCGAATTTGAAGGATGGGTCGGGTGTGGTCTTCGTGGCCCACCATATCCCAGAATTCATAGCAATTCCAGTTTCCAACAATGGCGACTGCTGCTAAGTTTTAATATTACTCTTATTAATCTTTCTGGGTCACAAAATAAACTTTTAACATATTTTCAGGCGAGAAAGTAGCCGTGTAAACTTCAAATATCTGCTTGCTTTATCAAGACATTGCATATTTGCCAAAGTGCTCCGACGTTTTCGGAGATGCCTGTTACCCACCCGCTCGATAGCTAGCCGGGGGGTTCAATGGTCACTCGAACTGGCGAGAGCAGCGGACTCCCGGCTTCATCGTTTTCAGACCCCCACTATCTTTCGCTACTCAGGTTAAACATGATATATAAGTCACTCAAATAACTTAAAATGTAATTTTTGGCTTTTTTTCTGTGTTTTATTTGTTCCGGAGTAAATCGGTTTGGCTGAGATTGAAGTTATTAGATTATATTAGATTAAATAAAACTTTATTAATCCATCGGGTGGGTTCCTCCGGGATTTTCACACAGCTGAATAAACATCAAACAGAAAACTGATTAAACAGAAGTTTGAGACGGTCGAGAATTTACGCCAGTGTCCTGTTATATTTTAGATAGCAAGGAGCAGACGGCCGAGTTTATTAAACTCCACCGAGACAGCGGTGACGCAAATCTGAAGGCTAGACTGTCCCATTTCACATCCTCGCACTTCTGGCCTTCTCAGTCTTCGAAGGACCCGGCCCACGTAGACTGCGAAGGCCAGGTCCTCCGAAGGATGCAGCCTACGTTTTGGGACACAGCTTTTGTCTATTATCTGGAACTCAGACTTTTATGCAAAATAGCCTAGGTGTGCTGATTCACAGACAATTCCTCCAGCTCTTTCCTGAAGGCTCTCAAAGAATATGACATATCTTCACTGCAAGTACTGGTTTCCAACCACTGGGACCCTATAGAGGTAACCCGATGGTATTCTTTTTAAATGAGGCACGGTGGCTCATTGGTTAGTGCTGTCACTTCACAGCAACAAGGTTTGAACCTGCAGCCCAGTTGGGGTTTTTCCTGTGTGAACATTGCATTTCCTGTACCTGTGTGGGTTCTCTACACTCACCTAGATCTTCACCACGGCAGAGTTTTAGGGCATCCAAATCACTGCAAACACGTCCTCGATCCACCTGTGAGCCCACTGATCCTGTCTGCCATCACTCATGGACAAGAACCCTTTTCTACAAAGCACATGCAGAGGGGATATTTCTGGTAGTTTTGCTAGCGTGGTCCATTGTACCACAGACAAGGAAGTAAAACGTGGTTCAATAACTGCATTTCAGAAAGCTAGCTTTAAGTTTTTGGTGGGTGTGTAGTTCAGATTTAGTTCAGCGGGGCAGCAAAGATTGAATGATATTTTCACATAACTACTTTGACAGTGAGTTTTGGCTAATGATGCTGCACCCACATCATCAACATGACTGTCACAAACGTGGCATGCAGTTTAACTCAGCCACACTTAGCTGAATCATTCGAATAGTTTTCCATGAGCAGAGGTCAGCTGTGGCTCTGTCATCACTATTGTTTGCACACTGATCCGCTTTCTGCTGCAGTCAGCAGACCTCCTCAGAGATGAGCATTAATGAGGCTCGTTGGGCCTTTCCTTGTACCCATTCACATTCAATGTGTACATTCAGATTGTGTACAAAGCACTTCTCTGAGGCTTCTTTAAAAATGCTTGTGGTGTGCTATCCATCTGACTCAGCACTTGCCGCAAAAACAAAAAAATATGCTGCTGATCAGACAAAAGACGCCACATAAAAAAAGCCAATGGGCTCTTCACCCTAATTACTTACAGAGACACTGAGCCCTTTACCAGTTTACATTTTTTTCACAGATCGTGGGTTAACCCTTCTTTGGTGAATTACAAAAAGAAAACAAAGGAACATAAAGTAACAGCTAGTAAAGTTAGTGGCTCAGCATCAAGGTCTTGCAGCAGTGGCGACTGAAGCAGAAATAATTGTTTGCAGAAATAAAACAAAGTATATTAGCAGGAACTGGTAAACTTGGCAAATATAATATTTGTACTAAGTAATAGCAACATCAGAAAGAAGGAACACAAGAAGCTCGGGAAATACTAAGGGCAGAGAGAGGAGCTCGACATGTGGAGGGTGAAGGCAACAGTGGTCCCAATACTTTTTGAGAACTTGGGACAGTGATCCCTAAACTGGGCACGTGACTCCAGCAGATTCCAGGAAGAAGATCTCTGTAGAGGACCTGAAGTTGAAGGGTGAGAGAGATAGAGAGATAGCAACATGGTTCCTGGTATAATCCCCCAGGTTTTCTGGTGACCCTGCATGTCCAATTTGTATGTTTTCCCTGTGCCTGTGTGGCTTTTATCTATACTCCATCTATCCAAAGACATAATTGTTATTCTAAGCTCTTGATTCTAAACTGGCCTCAGTGTATGGTTGTCTCAATGTGATGGTCTGGCACATGTTCAGGTGTACTCGGCTTCTTGCGAAGAAGTGGGAGGTCCTTGCCCTCCCACAATCCCAAATCGAATAGGTGTTTAAAAAAATTGATAGTTTTGAAAGTCTATGGTAACATTTACTTTAATGTAAAGCAATTAACACAATAAAGGTAAAGTAACTTAACTGCCTTATTTTGAAGTGTAGCCCATGTCTTTCCACGTCTTTCCAAAAATGTTGTTCTTTCCAAATTTCCTGATTTATCTCTTGTAAAGGTCTATCTATCAGCTTACTCAAATACAAGAAAACTGTATGTATACACTGTTACTTTTGTTTTCTCTTTTAGATCTGACCTTATACTATAACATATAATGGCAACTAACCCACAACTAAGTTGCACTATGTTAACTAGGGATGAGAGCCAAAACAAAAGCAAGTGGTCGTGTAAGGAGCAGTGGTTTGGACGCAACTTGTGAATGTAAGTCATGTGACAATATGCCCTTCATCTAATCACCTCAGAATTCCTGTTGTGGAAGTTTCTGTTCTTCCATAAAAGTGAACATCACGGAGTTTGTACCATATAAACTGCTTTAAAGACTGAGTCCATTAATCCACGGTGTTAAATTGTAATATAACACAGGCCTCACAAATTCTAAGATAGATTTTTCCATATAAAAAGCTTAATTTGGTAGAAACTTTTCCAACCAAACAGCCGTTTGATAAGGAGTCTGAATCAATTAAAGTCATGAAAACTCCAACTAGATATTACTATAAACCCAGGCAAGAGGCAGCTGGGGAGAGAAATAAATATTTCCATTGGCTCTCCGGCAGCCATTCCTCTATCTGTTCATATGTAGGTCAGACTTCTCTACTTTTTTTCTTTGACTTATCACTTCTTTCTCAGTAAGTCAAAAAAAAAGGAAAGAGGGGGGAAAAAACATCTGAATCAAGACCGCCCACAGACCTTTTTCTAGACTAGTCAGACAGCTAGCCATGCATAAGTCATCTTGCCAAAATCACACAATTCAAAATTTCCACCTCGCAACACAGCTGCATTCTTGGACCAGTCACAGAGAATGTGAACAGGTTCACATCAGTGCACGATCAGTGGAAAGTATTCATAGTTGCATGTCTGAAATGGTAAATGCAAAACAAATGCATGACAAAGTGGTTTATAGACTACACTGAAATGCTACATGGCCGCAAATACCTCATCTTTACAATTACTGCAGCTGCACACATAAGTGAATGGCTTTAATGAGAGATTTGAGCAAAAAGGAAGATGAGAATAAATGTAGGCTATTGTTCATTTTTTCTAGGCCACACTCCAGCTGCTTCTTCTCCTCAGTCTCTTTGAATGCTGACCTCAAAATATGTTTACCACTCTAAGTTTTGTCTCCATTCATTCACACTGACATTGCTGCGAGGAACTAATTACAGCCAGTAATTTTCATTTGACAATCTAAGTGCCAGTGATTAAAGCATTGATAGATTTTTTTACAATGTGTGCATTGTAAATATCATGGCAGGTTTAAGAAAAGTCATCTATAAAAATACTTTGAACAGCAAGTGAAAACCTCAAGGGTATAAAAAAAAAGGGAATGAAACCAAAAGGGAGTCAGTGCTCATAGACTCACATTTTGTGCTCAGATTTACCACAGATATAAAAACATTTACACTTTGGTACAAATAATAGTTTTAGTCTTTTCTAGCTAACAACTGTATTCAGGTTGCTTTATAAGTCACTTATTTAGATTCTGTTATGGAATAAAGTTATCATTCAGGGCTAGCTTTAAGGGCTAGGCTAGGCTGATAGCCTGCTATTAGGCTATCAGCCTAGCCTAGCCTAGCCTTTTGTATATATATATATATTAGGGGTGCAACGATACACAAAATTCACGGTTCGGTTCGGTTCGATACTTTGGTGTCACGGTTCGATATTTTTTCGATACAAAAAAAATGTTCATGCCTTTTTAATTTGTCATTTATTAAACTTATAAATATATATTTTAACTCAAAAGTACAGTTTTTAAATTTAATGTTGCTGAAACAAAAGTAATTAAAAAAATTAATATATCTCAGGGCTCTCAAAATTTCAAAATCCCTGGTAGCCCTTCGGGCAGGGACTCTTCAGTTTTTGGTAGCCCAAAATAAATGTAAGTAGCCCGAATAAAAAAGAGAGCAATTTTTTGATTGATGTTTTGTTTCCTTTGCAATATTATACATTAAAGTATAATATTGTAAAGGAAACAAAACATTAATCAAAAAGTTGTTGAAAAACAAATTACAACATTGTATAAAAATTACAATCATCAACTCAAATACTTGGCTCTAATTGAACAGAAATTTCTATGAACTTGTAAGAACTGTGTAGGACATGAATCAGTCTGTGTCAGGTCCTGAATTTGAAATTTCCACTGAAGTCAGGGGTAATTTGCATTTGCTTTTTGAAGTTTGCAAAGACTGCTAAATTTTGCCAGTGGTAGTTCACTCTTTGCAACATAGTACGCTGTTCTAAACTGATTTCTCAGGTTTATTTTTAGTATGTTATTTGCAATTGGTGTTTGTTCTGGGAAAGATATTGCAGACTGAGCAATAATGCATTTCTTGCATTTCTCATGGGTTCTAATGGGGGCCTTTCTTAAAATGACTGGTCCCAGTAACAAAGGCGCTTGTCGACTCAGAAATCGAGGGAAAACCAACAACACACCCGGCAGAACATTATGTTATTTACACCGGTGCACATAAGTGGTCTGCATGTGCGCATTCGCTGTCAAAATAAAAGACGCGCACCAGATAAGAAGTTGCAACGCGCGTTTGGGTCCATATAAAAGGCAGTGTTTTTGTCCGCTAGAGTGGGATTTTCATGCCACATTCTGCACCACATCTCTGTGCGTTCATCATTTGTTTGAAGCCAGCTCACCTCCTGCAACCACTTTTCCGAGAATACGTGCTTCTTTTGTGGTTCGGACTCCTTCTGACATTTGTTTGCAGGTGGAGGAACACCAAAGTAATTGCTTAAGGAGCTTCTTCGACATCTTTAAGAGTTCTAAACAAATGTCTGTCCTCCTCCAGAAAATCGTATGTATGCAAACGCGTTGCAACTTCATATCTTGTGCGCGTTTTTTTTTTTAAATTTTGACAGCGAATGCGCACCTGCGGACCACTTATGTGTAGCCCCGGTTATATAGCTCGTAATATTGCATCCACAGAAATTCTTTTGTCCATGAAACCATAAAGCTGCACTTTCTTTTTGCCTTATAGTCTGATTTGTCATAACTTTTCCGTTTTGTGGTAAACTTTTCTTTGGCTGTCACTTCTTCACCCTGACCTGTCTTATTTGGCTCAGCAGAACTAAAATATATATCCTGCTGCTTTTACATACACACACACACGCACACACACACACACACATAACGGTCAGCGATTCTCTGCGCGATCAACCTCTCACATGTTTAAGCTTGCTGCGGGAGATTTCACTTGTCATGTTTGCATAGTAAGCTGACGATTGATAAGACGATGTCAGAGGAATTGGTGCGCAAATTATCATCACTCACCAATCAGTGCTGTTGCTCTCTATACACAGTTTGCGCGATTGCAAAGTGAAAGCAAAAAACAAGCGCAAATTCAAACGCGATTT
>NW_005187465.1:1913357-1916616 GCF_000239375.1 Pundamilia nyererei | reverse complement strand
ATATATATATACTTTTTTTGTATATTTTTTGTATATTACCATCCATCTTCTGTGTGTCCAATTCAAGGTCACAGGAGCATATCTCAGCTGTTATACAGCAAGAGGCACGGTACATCCTGGACAAGCTAGGCTAACACAGAGACAGACAAACATTCACACCTACAGCCAGTTTATTGTCACATGATCTCATCTCGTTTATGTCTTTGGACTGTGGGAGGAAGCCAGAAGCCGGCGCAGGGAGAACAGAACTCCACTCAGAGAGGCCCCTTGCAGCACTAGTTAACAGGTATCCTGGGCAATGCACCCACAGAGTCCGTGGAAGCACCTTTGTGAATAAGCTTACTAGCTTGCTTAGAAGCCAGAGGCAGTTGACTAATATTCACCTTCCCTAAAAATTAAAGCAAGATGACTTTGGCTATGTCCACCTTTTTACAGTCTATTGTGAAAAGCGGACGTCTTTCACCAACCGAATGAAGACTGATATTGACATTATATATCTACAGAGTTGAGAAAAGAAAAACAAAGCATCAGTTACAACGGTAATGACTTTATTTTTGGAATAAATACACTAGTGTCAAAGACCATTACAAATGCCTGTGTAAAAAAAAAAAGATTTTTAAAAAAAAGAGTATTTACATTATTTTTTGCACAGAGCTGAATAAATGTATACATAGTATACAGTACAGCCTGTGTAAGTCATTGGTTTCTTTTGCTGTACAAAGTGCAAAAGCGGATTTAAAAACAAACAAACAAAAAAACAGCCAACTAACATGAGACTTACCCTGTAGTCGGATGTTGGACTGGTGAATGTGACCCCTTTAAATAAAACAGAACATAATGGATTACAGGATTCCGAGTCTGTCGACAGAACAGCTTGGCTCAGGCTGTGAGGCCATAAGAAGATGGGGATCCAGGAAAACACATTCTGTCTGTGATTGTGTTATTGTTATATTGATAATAAATTAGCTGTGCTAACTGTGCCAGACGAGCATGACTTAACAGGCTTCACGACTGGCTGAACACTATGAACTACGAATAATGTTGCTGAGGTCAAATGAAGGAAGTGATCACGAGAGAGAGAATCTCAATGCAGTCTGTGTGTATTTGCGTGTTTATAGTATCTGGCTAGGCCGCTATCTTAGGTCAGTGTTTCCTGGCCTGTGTTGTTTAGTCAGTGTGACTTCATATTCAACCTTAAATTGAAACACGATGTGTACAACGAAGGTGATCTCTGTTCATGTTTTGAAGAAATCCTGGCTACATGATAATCGTGTGTTTTGCATCTTTAACTCCTAAAACGTCGCAGTAATAGCAGTCTTGATCCACTGCAGGAGTTAACTACCAAACTGTAAACGGGTGGTGGTAGGAATAAACAGTGCCACATAAGTATTCACACAGCAATGAAAATGATATCAGTTTCATTTCAGAATCAGTTGGAAGATTTTAAAATTCCTTGTGATTCAAAAAAAAAAAAAGATGGCCGATAAAACATAAACATGCGTGAGATATTTTGAAACTATGTTTTAGTCAAACTGTTATTCATACATGTCACTCTTGGTATAGTTGCTATTTGAAAAGTGACTGGAGTCGTTTTGTAAACTACCCACAGCTTTCACTAATCTGCAGCCTGCACAGTTAAAGTATTATGACATGAAATGGGTTCCAGACTCAAAAGGTAAACTAGATTGATTGCTTGCAAATGGACATTCTGTATCTGCTGACAGTACAAGGAATTCAACTAAATTTTATTTGACCTTGATTATCTTGTATTGCCATAAAATGTACTCCTGAATAAAGCTTAAACAAAGTGGCAGTGAAAGATAACTTTCAGCATTCATCTTCCAGGTTTGAGTGTTGATATTCTTCCAAGCAGGTGTCCATCATCCTCTAACAGCCCAAGTGGAAAAATCCATGTCTGACAGATAGAAAAGATACTTGCAGATGGAATCAATTCACCCTTTTAAAACAGAAAAAAACACTTGTGTCGCTTATAGGTTTAAGTTACTAGCAAGGCGTCATGTTACAGAAGTCCAGCTCCTGTGGTTTACGAACGCCAGTGCAGTGATCTCTTGTGAGAAGATGCCCAGTTTGGCTTTGGCAGTGCAGTGGTCGTCTCTTGAAGCCCTTCCCGCAGGTTATGGAGCACGGTGACCACTGGCCAATATACCACTCAGGACATGGCCCTTCACAAACCCTGGTGGCTGGAGGTCTGTGCGAAGAGTCACAGTTCCACCCTGGCTTCCCGTCTGGTTTCAAACACTGCACCATCCTCCTCTGGATCCCACGGCCGCAGGAAACGGAGCAATCATCCCAGCCTGTGGTAACCCACTTGTCCAGAATGGGCTCCTCCTTTTTGTAAGACATCTTTAGGGTATCTGTGTCTTTCTCCTTGACACTATCTTCACCCAGGACACTGTTTTGAGAGTTTACCCTCTCATTCTTCTTCAGAGTCTTGTCTTCCTTGACCTGACGGGCGAGGTAGAAGGAGTAGCGGATGCGAGGAGGTGTCAACTTGCCTGCACACAGGACCTCCACCGTCAGGGCTTCTCCCAAGGGCTTCATGGCCTGTATGGTCTCGGAGAGGCCGACTGTGCCACTGTAGCGCAGCAAGCTTCCCTTTACAAAGATGTCCTTCTCGCCAGCTGACACTATGTAGTTCCCATTGAGCAGGTAATGGCTGTCACTGTTCTTCACGGCCAAGTAGTTATCATCACTGACCATTCCCTTGTAGCCTCGCTGGCGGATGTCTATATTGGCTGCACCCACTGGCAACATGACAACGAAGTTGTAGCCATGCCTGCAAGCCAAAACATTTTAGAGTCAGTGGGGGCTTGTAATAATGGAGCGAAAATGATAAAGTTATGTTGAAGTGAGTGGGGGAAAAAGAATGACCTAAGCAACGCTTTGTAGAGCCCGTCCCATGATGACATAGTGATACTCACACAGGCTTTGTGAAGAGTCCAGACACTTTCTTGCAGCCCTTGTTGTCACCTCCACAGATTCCACAATTATCAAACTTTTTAGTGGAGCCAATTTTGCTGTCACAGCCGGTCTTAATGCACTTCCCCTGGACACACACTCCTGTGGAATCTGGTGAACATGGAGTCCCATCAACAACCTTGGATGTAAAAACACACGAAGCGTTAGCTTCTGCATTCACATCAAAAAACTGTTACAAATGAGTTCACTTGTTCCTTTTATACTGAGACAATAAACTACAGGGAGTGCAGAATTATTAGGCAAATGAGTATTTTGTCCA
>NW_005187465.1:1875215-1911902 GCF_000239375.1 Pundamilia nyererei | reverse complement strand
TCTGCACTCCCTGTATTTGTTATATCAGGTAAACTACCTACATGACTTCGTAAGCGTACACAGAATGTCATAGTATAGTGCATGTTTTGAGATCAGCCCTATTTCCAGTGTGTATGCAAATGTGATATAGAAAAAGTGTGCAAGGTTTTTTCATCCTTAACTATTAACTTCAGCGCATTTTTTAAACTAAATTCTACATAAAGCCTGCTGCCGGCTAACTTTTAAAGCTGTGAGTCAGTGGTTAAAACATCCAGCTGACCTGTGCTGAGCTGATCTACGTGTCCCCTGAGTTCTCCCTATCTGCTCCTTCTCAGCTGATTTGATGGACTGAAGTGCGAACTCTGTCTCTCTGCTGCAAAAGCTCACTCTACGCCCTGCTATCTGAAAAAGATAAACTGTCCTCCTCCTCCTCTTCTTCATTCTTTCCCCTGCTCTGTTCAGAGACCAGAGGCAGCTGGATGACATATATTCTCTTTGCTATCGCTGCCTCTAAAAATAAAAGGATTTTAAGTGCTAATGTATTTTGACTTTTGACTGATCGTCAATCAGATTTTCTGTCTCTCGAGTGCACCTTATTCTTACCTTTGATTCCAGGACGTTGAAGTAGCCCGTACCATTAGCCCTGCAGATGAGTTTGCACCTGTCACTGAGGGACACTCCAGAGTACTTTGGTATCCACACCACTGAGTGGCTGATACGGTTACTGCTGAATCTCTGGCCGCTACTCTCACACTGCTCTTCACGGTATGTCTTACCTACACAGAGAAGGAGGGACGGCATACAAGGTGAGAGGTGGTATTGCTCTAGCATAAATACGTAACTGGATATTCTTGTCTGTGTTGAGAGATTTGTACCTGTGTCAGGGCAGCTGTTCAGGTTGCAAGAGCGGTATTTGACCCGAACTCCTTGGCAGTATTTACCCCCATTTGATGGAACTGGGTTGTTACACTCTCTTTTTGACAGCTGGACACCACCACCACATGTGCGTGAACAGGTACTGAACAGTCCCCACTTGCCCCAGCGGCCGTCCACCTGAAAATAAGAATGCATAAATAAAAATGCAAATAAATACTATTATTATTCATATCCTCATAAAGGTATGTCCTGACAGAAAGAACTGCTTGAATCTTACCTTCAAGTTGTGAAGCTGCTTGTCAGTGCAGACCCCTCGGTCGCAGACCTGTCCGTCCCCACACTGAGTGCCATCTGCCCAGGGAAAGTGCCGAGTCATACACACTAAATGTCCGCTGGACTTTCCAGTGCACCACAAACGACTACATGGCGGCTGCATGAAGGGACAAGGCTTAGAGCCTTCACCGAAGGCGAGCTCACACTGGCGTTCGAGCTTGTAGGATGATCCTGGCAGCGTGTCAGGTAGGACTAGCGGTTTCTGAGGCTGGTCGAGCAAACAATCACCTAAGAAGAGGGAGATTCAATAAGCCACACAACGACGCAGTATGACCTTCTTCTTCTGTGGAGACTTTATGACACACAGGTATAAAAGATGCAACCAAAATACACAAATGCACGAAAAACACAATGAAAAACAATGTGTTTATGCTTATTCTCAAATATTTATATGGTCCTCTTCATTAAATGTGTGCTTTTTCTGCATGTTGTGTTGTGGTGGGTGGGATTGTGGGTGGGCACAGGAAGCAGTCATTGCCCTTGTGATTTGGCCTTTGATGCAGTATATGCAATGTATGCCACACACACAGAAACATGCACGAGCACACCACACACAGTCATCCCCACCCCAGTCCCTTCCTCAAACTCCCCCTAAAAACCCACAAGCCTCTCCTCTTATTTTCCATCCCAGCCTTGTTGCATGACTTGCAGTTAGACTAGAATATTGATAAAAAGGATATGAAGCTAGATAGTGCTGCAAAAGTCAAAGGCATCAAAAGCTACAAATACATACCTTTCTGGGAACAGACTAATATTAGGAAGAGTTTGGCAAGTAGGTGCAAAATGGAATCACGAAAGGCCAACATTAGTGGATGAAAAAGGTTTCCAGGAGAAGTTTTTTTATCCCCCAGAAACATGCAGAACTTCGCACTCTTATGGGGAATTTTCACATACAAACACATTAATCTGCGCTTGGAAAAACTGGGTTCCCCCACTTGAACTGTTGAGTATGCCATTCATGTTGTGGTGAATTCGCAGCACATTATAAGCGAACTGCGGTGCGGTGGTAACAGTCCCACAGATGTAGCAGAAAAACACACTGATTATCAGATAAGGCAATGCTGTACAAACAAATCACTCTACGCCAAATAAGCTCAACCTCATCTCTTCCTTCCTAGTCTCTCTCCATAGAGCAATCATGGAAACAATAGCTGGTGGTGTGTGTGTGTTTAAACAGGTTACAAATAGGTCTGGACACAGCGCTGAATGAAAATTACCACAAGCATGTGGCAACATGCTTTTTCCACCCCACTGCTTTTTGAAGTTTAGATTTATGACAGATGGCCAGGAGAAACCAGGTTACGATGCTGTCACAGAAATCACTCCCTGATATTCCTCTAAACTAGTACTTTTGTCCACAGATTATTTCCAAAATGAATAGAGAGAAGCAACAAACAAAAAATGTCTATTTGGAGTAAACCTGCATGGGAAACATTGTGTAGATACACTTAGTGGTCCAAACCGCTGTGGTGACTCTCCCCAGACAAAAAGGCCTGTAATTTGGGACAGATGTGGGGGCAGTTTTAAAATAAAAGTTTAGAATTGCTCCAAGGCCAAGTGCTGTGGTCTGTCCTGTTTGGCAAACAATCTGCATCCAAATGAATGAATTTCTTCTTGGCTATTGCAAGCCTGTTTTTTTAAGAGAGGTTTGGCAGATGTGAGAAATCAAGCATAGGTGGATATTGAAATGAATCCATTCTCGCTTGCATTTATCCAAAAAATGATTTCAGTAATGTTTGGAATCAGGGCTTGCTCTTCAAAAACAAAAGCACGGTTGTCATTTGAACAAAACACAGCTGTGTGACCAACACAGTGAGGTCAATGCCTTGCTGTATGTTTGTAAGTCATTACTGCTTCAAGATTGTTTACAACTATCTATCCAACTCTGGCTTTCGACCTTTTCAAGCATGCTATGAGGCTGCTTTCAGGCTGGAAACACTGAGGTCAGAGGTCAAGAGTACTCACCATGCCCGCCGTCCAGAAATTCAGTGATGATTGCGGCACTGCAGGGGGACCAGGGGCTGGTACGGTTGATCTGAATAAGTGTGGGTGACATCATGTGGTTCTCCTGCATTTTTCCGAACAGGTCCTCACAGGATCTCACATTGTCATGTGGCATGTTGAACACATGCCCTGTGGAGAGGGAGTGAGATCTCAGATGTCTTTCATGAGTGCACAGACTGTGATTATGCATATACACTTTCAGGGACACTGAGATATTAATGTGGACTGAGTGAAGGATGACGTCGACGGAGCATACCGAGCTCATGAGCAGTGGTGAAAGCTGAAGGAAGGCCGTCGTCTTCGATTACAGAGCAGCTCCTCTTGGGGTCGCACATGGTGCCAACATCTGCCATGCCAAGTGTGTCACAGGTGGAGGCGCCGCAGAGGTCCTGGATGAAAAAAGACATTAGCATGATTACATCTGAAACAATGACAGCTAAAGGCAAAGTCAAACATGGGCTTGCATCCATCCTTCCTCTTAACCAAAGTCTGAATCACAATGGTGCTCAAGGCTAGCCAAGCTAAGTTTGTCTCTCTATGACACAGAGACACAAAGAGAGTTACAATATTTGTCTTCATTTATCGTTTTAGTCACTTCTGGGTAGTGGGTACTATTTATAAATTTACCGCTGACATATTAACACCCTTTTCATTGAGTTAAAAACTCATTAACATACTTTAGCTGCCTATTTTACACAACAAGGAGTAAGTGTTGTTTAAGGTCAACATATTTGTGTTTTTAGCTGCTTTTTTGGCAACTTTGTTCGGTACACTAGAAAAATGATGCCCAAAATGCTGACCTTAACTAATTGAATTACATGTATTTTTTCCATGTGATTTTGCTACATAAGTAAAATGTAAAACATTTAATTTAATGGACTCTGATCAAATGGAAGCACATTTTTTGTAATGATTAATTATTTCAATAGGTAAACTTTTTATTTTATATATTTCAGTTTCATTTTATTCAAAATTATTGCTTCATGATTGTAATTGTGTCACTTGTTATTGGTCTTTGATGTGTGATACTGAGAAACAAAATAGGTTGCAGCGGATTAACGGTAAATCAAAGTGGTAACAACTGTGTGCCAAACATTTAAACAGCACAGCGGCCTAAGACACTCCACTTTGTTTTGATAATGGCATTTGATGTATTTTTAAGATAACATAAAATCCAGTTGTAGCTAAATTAGACAATGATTTCTGTCGATTATCACAGAATGGCTCCCACTGAGTTATTTGCAGTGTTATGGGAAAGTGTGACAAAGCTAAATAAAGGTTATTGACACAAGATGGCTCAAGAGTTGGCAGTTTGTCTTGTAATCGGAAGGTTGCCGGTTCGAGTCCCGGCTCCGATAGCCTTGGTCGTTGTGTCCTTGGGCAAGACACTTCACCTGTTGCCTACTGGTGGTGGTCAGAGGAGAGGGTCTGGTGGTGCCAGTGTCTGGTAGCCTCGCCTCTGTCAGTGCGCCCCAGGGCAGCCGTGGCTACAATGTAGCTTGCCATCACCAGTGTGTGAATGGGTGGATGACTGAAAGTAGTGTAAAGCGCTTTGGGGTCCATAGGGACTAAGTAAAGCGCTATACAAATACAGGCCATTTACCAAGACATTTATTTTCAAGTGATCAGCGTGACCTCAGACAGTTTGGGTTATGAATCTGTTATTGGTCTGCATTTTTCTTTCTCAGAGATTGGAGTTTGTTTGAAACTGGACTGCAGCTTATCCTCATTCTTGCCCTGTCTGGCTTTTTTGTGGTGATGTCACCTTGTTCCCAGACGTCGACAATTAACTTGTCTGAGTGCGATGCTATTAGGCCAGTTGAAATCATGTCCAGTTTATGAAAGTACAATTATTAAATTATCCTTTATGTTGTCTTGATGTCATCGCAGCAAGATCTTCGTTTAAGAAATTGGGAAATTATTCAGTCGTGTCAAGCACTGCTTTCCACCACCCAGTCTTTAAATCTTTTTAGTGGGAAACAGTGTTTAGAGCACACCTTCTCCTATGAGGTAATTTAAATAACCCCAACCATAACATTTCCATGCCAGAGCAGAGTTTCCAGATGACCTATTTCTCTACCACAGGTTTTAAAATCCAGTCTTAGCGAGTATGCATTTGGAGCTGAACCTCCTAATCACAGGACAACTTCGGCAGTAACCGCTGCAAAGAACCACCCATCTGCCTGTTCCCTAAACAGCACTGTCCCTACATACCCCAAAACACAGAAAACCAGTGGTGGTCAGCTGTTACAGATAAAACACCAGCTGAGTCTCCTGCAGCCCCTGCAATCCTCAGCCGTGCTTAATGTAACCATTAAACACGGGGCCAAGTGAAGACCTCGAGTGCTATGACAAATCATTCCTAGAATAAACCACAAAACCACAATTGTACACCAGTGCAAATCTAATCCAGATGTCCTCATGTGCTTGGAGGACATCTGAAAGTTTGGGCCATTTCAGTAAAAAAAAAAAATAGAAGAACTGCAAGATGAACAGGGGAGAAGAAACACCCAAGTCAATGAGTTTGTTGTTTGCTATGACCTACTTCCCACATCTGTCATCTGTCTTTGCAATTTTGGTGTTCCTGCGAATTAACAAAAAAGAATAGAAAAACAATACTTACCTCAGCGGACTAAAATTCCCATTTTGTTTTGTGTACAGATTTTATTGCTTTTAAATCCCGTCCAGCCTGTTACCTGTTTGTGCTTTGGAAACAATATTCAAAAAGCTTTGAAAAAGGTGCATCTCAGAGTTTTATAGGTCTGATGCAGTATCCTGGACCGAGTTTATGACATCTGGACATTCTTTGGTGAGCTCTTTTCTTTCTCAGCCCATTATCTATCATGTAAGAAAAGGCTGTGAGCTAAAGTACAGTCACCTCCTCTCTCCCCGGGGGAACTTGCATTCTAGCAGATTTATGGTCAGATTTTATCTTTTGGCTGCTCTCCTACAATAAACATTCTGTGCAACTTAGCGCACTTTGCGGCATTCTTTGCACAAAAATCACGCTGACTATACTGTTTCGGGACAACCGCAGTTGCCTCCGGACAACACAGAGTTGGTCTTCATAAAACCTACAAAATTACACAATGGGCTGGTGTTAAGTGGAGAATGAATGGGCTTTGAAATATCTGTTAAAAACTGTAGTAAACAAAAGAAAATACAACTCACTAATTGGACAGATTTAAAGTCATTGTGTCATGATGTAGCAGAATTGTTAGCAGACATGTCAGCAGAATCCTTGAGTTTAAGAGGGGAGACCGTTTAGGCCTAAACTGAGAAGAAAATAAAAAAGGAAAAAATATATGTCAATCTAATTGCAGTGAACAAAGCCTGACAGGTTTAACTGCAATCTCATGATCAGTAAAGGCCTCTCATGCAGTACACCGGACCTTGAAATATTTAGAGCTTGTTAGGCACATGTTTGCAAACCCCACTATTTTATTTATTGCTTCAGGAAACAGTGATTGTGCTAATAGATTCAATATGAAACTGACTGTAAAAGGTCAGTGAAGGCCTGTATCCTCTAGATTCCTGGTGTTGAGCATGAGTTTGATTGGGTGGTACTGTAAAGAAAGTTTTATGCACCACAAGCCACTGTTTAGACTTTTCATTTGTACTCTATGTTAGCATTCGCTCATAAACTCCATGTTTTGTTTTGTGTACACTTTATATGTGATATTACACCAGGAATCTGTTGTTCAACACACAATGGTTAGAGGTGAGATTTCTTTGTTCAACCTGCTGTGTTAAAAGGAGGCTTTTTTCTGAATCCCTGCACTTGTTACACCTCACTAAACCTTTGATTGCTTGATGCCTGTCTTTTTGCTTTATATAGTAAATTACATCCTTGTGACTCTCCAAGCTGACTTGGGTCGTGTCAAGTGGCTGCAGAGTTTATAACATCAGCTTTAAACTGATGTTTAAAGTTGAATGTTACATTCTTGTAACATTCTTGTTTTTGGAACACTTTTATGGAAAATGCTGACCATCTTAAGCTGTCGATATCTATTCAGCTAGGACATACTGTAAAAACTTGTGCAGAACCACCGTGGCAAAAGAAATGGAGGAGGAAGCATGTGACAGACTGAAGAATTGCCAGGGAAAGATGCAGTCCAGCTGCTGATGTGGAGGAGTTTGTTGCAACATAAAGCGAACAGGTGAGTCCAAAACATGCAGGCCTGTAACTCTGACATCCACAAAGGACCCCACCGCCACCACCCTCAGTCCCTCCATCCTATCCCTTCAGGGGCCTGTTTAATGAGGAGCAGGCAGCTGCAGCAGAATGGGAACAGCTGAGAAAAATAACACATCCACACAGTACATCCCCAAGGGCACTGACGCTCATTATATTCAGTAAATTTGCAGGTATAACAAGCAATAGTTCACTTATCATTATGTGCTACTAAGGCTGACAGAATAGTACTATGTTACCATTGGCTCTTTTAACTCTGATAGCACAGGTTTTAAGACGACTTTGTGACTGCAAGCTAAACACTTTCACTGTAACTAAATCAGTTGGGCTGACTTGTCAGCTTTATTGCAAGTTTTCACAGTGGTAATGGAAGCGCATACATCATACTGACCAATGAATGTGAGCAATGACTTCATCTCTGACCTTGTGTCATCTTGCAAATATTTGGGAGTGCAGGGAGAAGTCAGAGGTGGTTTGCAAGTCTATAAAACTGCCCTCTAAGGATCTATGACGAGCAATCAAGTCTGGTGCTCTGTTCAGCTCTGTGTGACCCAGCCTTGGTGTCAAAGCTGTGATGCTATTGGTGGACTGCCTGCATGCTCCCTGAGTTCACGAGAGGCGGAGAGTGTTTTCAGAGCAAATCAAAAACGCGTCACCTGGAGTTTTACTTATCACAAAGTTATAAGAGTACATTGCACATTTTCCTTCTCAAGATCAGAGGTTGCTTTACAGTATGTCACTCATTAAGGTGACACAATGCATGTGCGAAAAACAAACATTTACGTTTTCTGTGCGTAATTGCGCTTACAGAACATATCCCGCTCTGGTTTTACCCCAAACATGTGTAACATGAACGATACTAAAAGTTCTCTTTACCTGTCTGGTGAAAAGAATAGCTGTGTCCCAGTACTCGGGATGCTTGTCGTTGTTTTTGTTCATCTTTTTTTGCCAAGTGCAAAAGTTCCGCAGCGTCATGGCTGCGTTCCCGGACACCTTGGGTCCTTTGTCCTCCTCGGATATAATCATGATCTTCACAACTGTAATGCTGATGGAGTTGAGGATGCTGGGATGCTTGTACAGCTTCGCTGCCACTGCCATCAGTGTCAAGAGGTAGTGCTTTAAGTCATCTCCGTGGAATTTCGCCATGGACTCGTCCGCCACAACAAGCGTCTCCACGTATCTGGGGACTGAGGCGAACCTTTTGGCTCTCCCCATCCTCTTCAGCATCGTTTCTGTCACATTGCTGTGGTCCGCCAGTCGCTTGTATTTCTCCAAGGACTGCGCAGCCTGGAGGCTTATGTCGCTGTCCACTGCGCACCTGGGGGTAGAGCTGGGCTTCAGGTTGTTGCTGGCTCTGCGCCGGACGATGTGCGCGCTCTCTGCGCTTCTGGTGTCGTTTTGTACCGGGCTGATAAAATATTCCCAGCCGTGGAAGCCAAATGCACCTTGCACACCTTTGCAGAGACTGAGAGCGGCATAAGAGTACTGATCAGCGTTCACATATCCAGAATAAAAACACCGGGTCAGGTCAGTGGTG
Organism: Pundamilia nyererei; assembly: GCF_000239375.1. Classification (NCBI taxonomy): domain Eukaryota; kingdom Metazoa; phylum Chordata; class Actinopteri; order Cichliformes; family Cichlidae; genus Pundamilia; species Pundamilia nyererei. The sequence goes on along the minus strand of NW_005187465.1, from coordinate 1,902,978 downwards.
ACATCGGTATCGGAGAGCCACAGTGCGCCTTGGTTAGAGATGGAAGGGGCAATGAAATTAGAGTCTCGCTGTAAATCGATCACTAATTCCTGCTTGAAAGCTTTAATCTTTAGGACATATTTTCTATTAAGGAAATCCACGTCGTTATCAGAATCCGTCCTTTCATCACTATTCATTCTAATCGGGAAGCAAAGTTCACTCTCCATGCAACGAGCGAGCTTTAAGAGTGAGACCACAAAGTAAAGGAGAAAAGTTGATCTGATAAACATGACGATGTTTGCATTAATCAAAGATTGCAATGACCAACGGGGGGGGAAAGAAAGAAAATCAGAATGATGAAGAATCTACAAGCTCAGTGGCGGCGGCGAGAGGATCGGGATGAAGAGCATAATCCAAAGCGCTAAAACAGTGCAGGTCGTACAAGTCCACTCAGAGAAAACTCCTCCTGGTCATTCTCCACGTGTGTACTCAGTCGACTGCTGCCTTGTGTGGAGCTTATGCATTTGGTCATGTGTAAAAATATGGAAACACAACCTTTCTTTGCTGGGGGGAAGTCTTTCGAGGCGCTCATTGGATGAGCTTCAGCCTTTTCTTCTTCTTCTTCTTCTTCTTCTTCTTCTTTTTTCTTTTTTTTTCTTGCCGCCTCTTAAAACTCATCAAACAGGCCAATCAATAAGTCACAACGTACAAAATATGATGAATTAGCAGATCTTGCACTTTACACTCAGACTACTGCACATCCACTACTCCATCAAATCTTTAGCTTTTGGTCACATGGAGTGAATAAAAATCTTTAATGCCACATGCATATTCAACAGAAATCCCTGCACTTCATTTGTAGTTCATAAGGCGAATAAGAGCTACAAGTACTGCATGTTTAACGGAACACCGGACAACGGGCAGCAGGAAAATAACAGGCATGATTAAATAAGGGGTGACACAAGCCACTATCATACTGCAGCTGAAGTTCCTCGGAGGAAGATTATAAGTTGTAAGGATTCAGCATCACTTTTTCTCCATGTTGTGATTAGGTCCGTTTCTGAGAGAATCACATACGACATCTTGTGGACAGAATAATAATAATAATTCTATAGCAGGGGTCCGAGGGTATTCTTTTAAGACTGCCAGAAAATGTTAGAAAGTAACTACTCTAATTATTTTTACTCAGCTACAGCCTAATTTGATTTAATTTTACTTCTATACAGGTGGATGGGGCTGTTGCTAAATGATACTTCTTTATTATTTCTTTACGGATTAAAATCTTATTTGCAAAAAGTATCAGCATTTGAATTAAAGTTGTTATGTGAGACATATTTTGTACTATTATACATTTTAAATGCATTATACATACCTTACGGAGATCTAATATTAACAGTGCAGCTAAAGTTAATGTACTTCGGTTTTGTTAGTCAAACATAGATAAAAGAAATAGAGCTGAAATTAAAACACATATTTAACAGCTTAAATATCATTAATAGTTTTGTGTGTTGTCGTGTAAAAGTCTGTGGAAATCTTCATCTCATCCGTCTGTAGTAGTAAATATGATGATTGTGACTTTATGTGGTCTACTACTGGCTTTGCATCCACAGACAGACTTGGGCCACTTCCCTCAACCATAAGGATTTTTTAAAAATATATTTATAATAATTCGTGGTATAAAATTTCTAATATGGCCCCAACGGGGTGAAAAATAGTAGTAATGTTGACTCTGGGAGTTATATCATTTTATTTCACGTTTAGCTTTGTTTGCGACGTGGTTGCTATGAACGCAGCTGCCGTTGCTAGACTGAGGACCCCTGCTTTTAAGTTGTCCACACAGAAGCCGGTCTTGATTTTGGCATTCTATCGTTAAAAACAGTTGAAAACCACGTTTGATGTCAAAATAAGCGGGAAAAGGTCGCATATTTGAATACTGAGTGTATGCAAACGACTTATCACACTTTGTTATATGTTCTGCGTCACTTTTTTGAATTGGCAGCTAAACTGGCAAGCGTCTGTGCTATTCGTTGACACCCTGCACACCGAAAAAAATAACACTACTGAAGAGTAACCTCTGCTACCCGTCATAAGTTGTGAGTTTTAAAGTTAAAAAGTAAAACATTTTACATCCAAGCGTCTATTGTAACAAGAGCGATAGTTTACCAATGGTCACAGTTTGAAAGTTACGGGGATTTTTTGGCTCTAACGGAACCAGCTGCCGCCGAAATGAACTCGTATCACGTTTTGTCGCTGGTGGGAGAGGGCTCATTTGGACGGGTTTACAAGGGAAGGAGAAAGGGTAGTGGCATGGTAAGCATCTACAGGAGCACAGTTTAGTTTCCTGTTTGTTTAACGACACTGCTTCACATCGTCTCTTCATCTTTGTCCCATGAGGTGGTGGCTCTTAAGTTCATGCCAAAGCTGGGTCGCTCGGAAAACCAGCTACAAAGTCTCAAAAGGGAAATTGAAATTATGAGGGACCTTCGGCATCCCAATATTGTCCAGCTCTTTGACAGTTTTGAGACTGAAACTGAGGTATTCTCCCATTTTCTCAAAACTCTTAAATAAGTTGCTGTCAACTAATTATCTTTACATAATCCCATGATCATTATAACCCCCTATATATGTTAATGACAGGTTGTGATTGTCACTGAGTACGCAGAGGGCCAGCTGTTCCAGATCCTTGAGGATGATGGAAACTTACCAGAGAGCCAGGTTTTCACTGTTTTTACACAATTGAACCAGATGTGAAGCTTTATTTAATGTTACGTTATTAAACTAGTCTTCCCTTCTTTCAAGGTCCGTGCGATTGCCTGTCAGTTGGTCTCTGCTCTGTACTATTTACATTCCCATCGCATTCTTCACCGTGACATGAAACCCCAAAACATCCTGCTAGAAAAAAGCGGTGTGGTGAAGCTCTGCGACTTTGGGTATGTTGATAGTTGCAAAGAAAAACGTTTCAATCGTTTCTAAAAGAATAAATGACATGATGCAATCTTGCTGTAGGTTTGCCAGAGCGATGAGCGTCTCCACCTTAGTGCTTACTTCTATCAAGGGAACGCCCCTGTACATGTCCCCTGAGCTGGTGGAGGAGAAACCATATGACCACACTGCTGATCTGTGGTCTTTGGGATGCATCCTTTATGAACTCCACACGGGGGCGCCTCCGTTCTACACCAACTCCATCTTCAAGCTAGTGCAGCTCATTGTGAAAGACCAAGTGAAATGGCCAGACACCATGAGCAGCACTTGCACGGTACAGTAAAGCTACACTTTACTCACCTTGTGTTACATTTAGGTTGAAGCCAACATCTTCAATATATTCTAACAATGCTAGCTTGAAAATTTTAAGCCTGTAAAAGATTATGTTGCAATTATAAGTCCGTTGAAGGGTTTATTGGAGACAAATCTTATACAAATTGTTTCCTAATGCAAAGTCTTCTATATTATTACTATCCAATGATTTCTTTGCAGAGCTTCCTGAAAGGCTTGTTGACCAAAGACCCGCAGAAACGGTTGTCATGGCCAGACCTCTTGTACCATCCCTTTGTTGCTGATGGTGTTCTAGGTGATTCTTAAAACTCCTGATTTTAGTAGAAAGCTTTCAAATGTTAATGACACATTCTCATGTCTGACATTCATGATTTTATTCCCATGTGATGTGTTTGCAGTTTTGCCAGCCACAAATGTGTCCAGGCCCTTGACGGTCACACCCAGCCCTGACATGCTGGCGTTGAAACTCCAGCAAGTGGCAGAGAAGACTGTACCAGCTTCTGCAGAAAGCAGATTGTTGCGAAAGGTCAGGGAACAAACAGAAAACTGTAGTAAGAGGAAACCACCAGGAAAGGACAGTGCCAAAGTAAGTAATCAGTAATTATGATTATTTTATTATTTGTAAACGTTTGTATGGTGAGATCAGCGGAGGGCCCTAAACCTGTTTTGTGTGCACTGACAGAAAAATAAGGATGAAAGGGAAAATGGTGCGATGGCAGCAGCAATGTCCCCTAGAGTGTGCAACCCCATGCCCTCTTGTGGCGATGTTTCTGTTACCTCGGGTCAGCTGGATATGATGGCTGCTAATCAAAGCCTCGGACCGAAGATTCAAGTTAGCTCAACATCAAAGCACAGGTGTTAATGAAGGTTCAAAGTAACGATGAGTTATGCTATCATAAACAAATGTGTTTATAGTTCCTTTCTCTACAGGGGTCAGATAAGCATAGACTACGAACGGGAATTTCCTTGTATAGATATCGGGCCGCGACTTGTGCGGAGATGCAGGGAGGAAAGCCACACCTCACAGCGATTGCAGGTCAGAAACAGCTGCCTTTTCCACTCATTAGAAATTATTTACATATTATCTGTCAGTAGAGGATCTGCTTTGATAACACGCACACAAAAAACCTGCTTTCTTAAATTAATATATTAATATATACCTGACACTGAGTCATTTCTTGTTCTTTCAGAATGTAAACAACAAAGAATACTGGGAGAATCTGGCCCAACTGTCCGATCCAAGCAGACAAACGAGAGAGATATTAGATTACAGCATAATTATATCTCAAATTAAATCAAAGGTCCAGGCATTTAAAGCTCAGGTAATGTTTCAGCATTTCACTCGGCGTGAATTCTTTCTTCTTCAAAAGAGTTTTGCATCTACTCCTTTTTTTCTTTGTTTGGGCAGCTAAAAGGGGGCGTGGTAAAAGAAGTTCAGCAGATTCAGCAACCAATGAGGGTTCTACATAATCTGCTTGTGATTGCTGAGGTTGAGAAGTTGAACAACGTCGGCCGTGAACTTGGGCTACCCCGTGTCCTCTTTGGCCTGATCCAGGATGCTGTAGAAAGCTCAGATTTCATTAAGGTTGCTACCCTGGATTGAAACAGTGTTTCACAATGAACTGATCCTGCAACAATGTTTCTCACTTCTACTTTGGTACTTTGTCAGCATCAGCAGAGTATCCCCATCCTTCAAGAAATGATCACAGTGGTCCTGGTCTACTGGGAGAAGAACTGTGCCTGGGTGGAACAGGAACAAAGGTTTGATGAGTCTTTTTTTCCCTCGCTGAAACTGACTTTGTTCATTTGTGAAATACTCAGTGCATACGCACGAGATTCCAACTACAGCAGCTCACCATCTGCTTCTCACGCTTTAGCCTGGAAGAGTTCACAGAGTCCTTCAAAACAATTCTTAGTCAACCAAATCTCAGTCGTCTGGTCGTGAGTACCCACTGACATATTTCAACAGCATCAACCATGTTCAGCATGGTTTACATATAATATCCTGTGTCTGTACCTTTTTGATATGCATTCAGCTGGTCTGTTGTGTGAAACGCTCGATTATCTGTCTTTTAGCCTCTGGCTGCTTGTGTTTTGTCTCTCTTCACACAACACAATGTTGATGTCAAAGTTGATGTGGAGCATCTAGCATCCTTGCTGAAAACTCTGGTCTTGGACCCATGTGAGGTACTGAACTCATGTAAACCTGGCAGTAATATGAAAGCTTGAAGGGATCTGAAAATGTGTGAACCATTTATTTTTCTACATTATCAGCCCCACATTTCTCCACCCTCCGGTTGGGGACTCTGTGATGGCCTGCTGTCTTTGTTCCTAGATGCACTTAATGAGGTCAGACTGCAGATGAAGTTTGGTTAAACATGTATTAGTACAGATATTAGCAACGTATCTGTACTAAATGTCTGTGCTTTCTTGTTTAAACAGCATGAGAATGGCCCTTTGCCCTCGGGTTTAAATGAAGTTTTCTTTCTGAATCTGTGGAAAAAGATCGGTGCTTCCCTAAGAAGTGCAACATCAGACTCTGACTTCTGTTCAGCAAATGGTAATTGTACTCATCCTGTGAAACCCACGATGTCTGAAAACACTTCTAATGAAAAAGCAAACCTTGCTTCTTTGTGTGTGTCTGTTACAGGACTGTATTTCTTTCTCTCTGCTTTACTGTTTGCCTTCTGCAAGGATGCATATTCGTGCATTCCTCTGTTTTGTGATGTTGGATCAGAATGTGTGTACGCTCTTGGCCGCCTGCTGGGCACCGAGTGGTTAGTGTTGAGATGTCTTAATTAAACGAAATAATTTGTATTACAAGCCAGCTACAATGCCTGGAGCTAACAATAGCATCTTTTATACCCTACAGTCTTCATTTGTTTGCCAAGGGCAATCCTGGGAGGCCCACGGTGGATCTGAGTCACAACACTTTATCCACACTGAGCTGCCACTTGTTATGTTTTCCATTCGCCCTGGACCTGCCTCCACGCACCATGTCCACAGTTCTCCAGTTGTACGACAGCTGTGGTATTGTTACAAGCCTCCTGCAGGTTAGGGCCTTATTTTGCTCCAATAAAGACCTCGCCGACAAACATAATTCTCTGATGCAACACAGGATAACTCTTGCACTAGTTTTGTGTCTGGCATGCAGTACTGTACACCTGGATGTGTCTGTACTTTTTTAAGAGCACTGTGTTGTTGTTTGTTGTTGCCTGTTTGATGTATGACGAGTTGTCTGTGTGATTTTATTTTTTATTATTATTTTTTTTTGTGCTTTGGCAGGTAATTCAAACCCTTCCTCTTCATCTACTGGAGCTGCCTCTCTCCCTTCTGAGCCGCTTGCTCCTGTGTGATCCCCCCCGCTCAATTGACCACCTCACAAAAGCAGCTTCTTGCTTTTTCTTGCCATCCTGGGACGATCAGCTCCCTGCCTCCAGCCGTCAGAGTCCTCCAACCAGAACTGCCTGCTCTCTGCTCCCCGAACTCCTGCAGCTGGAAATTCTGTGGGAAGCTGCTGTGGAGCTCCTCACTCTATTGTCTGGGATAGCCCGTTGTCCCTCCTGCCCACTGCAACTTTATGTAGAAACCTCAGTGCTGCAGCATGCACTGGCTCACTCGTATGAGCAGATCAGGGTTGCCACGTGTAGATTTTTAGGAAATTTGGATCCATTCAGGCCTCTCACACAACACACCCTAAAACCTGACATTTTCAAAGCCATGATAAACTGCCTTAATGATTCCTGCATGCCTGTCCGGCAGGTTGCTTGCCGGTCAGTTGGGAACTGGTTGGGCTATATTGCAGCTGGGCTGCATATGGACAGACCCAGTGAAAAGGGGATACATATAGGGAGATGGTGCATAGAAAAGCAACAAAATAAACAGACGTACTCAGATATTGAGGCAGCAAGTGATTTGGAAACATTAAGAGAGCAGAGAATGGAGGAGGAAGAAAGAAGGTGGACACATGAAGCCAGGAGGACAGTGGCCATGCTGGTAACTCTAATCTATGATCCTGATGCCCTCACACGTCGTCACTGCTGCGCCGCCCTGGGAAACCTGCTAAATGTTGATGGAGCCATATCCTTGTTGCTGGAGGAAAATGTGCCCGGCTTACTTCTAAGAACTGCATGCACAGATTACCACAGTGCAGTGAGAGAAGCTGCCATAGGATCTTTATACCTGTACAGCCAGCAGGATGCCATGCGTCAGGTAACGAGCTGGTCACAGCATCGCACATGCTCACATTACAATAAAACAATCTCTGTTTGGAGAATTTGATGCTTTTGAAATAGTTAATTTTTACTTTTTAATTAGAAAAGCAGAAAACAGTTCACACCTGCTGGTATTGAATATAAAGCTGTGCTCTTACGCCCAGAGCTTGTTCTGTCCTTTAGATAAATTTTGTTCACTGTCTAATCTTTCACAAGTCAGTAACACACTTTGAAACACACATTTATTGATTTATTTAGATTATTGCTCTTCTTTTGCATTCATTCAAAGGTCCTGATGTCTCTTGATGCCAGTAAGAAGCTTGTTCAGGCTTCACAACATGCTCCTCCACAGTGTGACTATCAGCGGCTCATTGGACAGCTGACTGCACCAGAAAAGTCAGCAGCTTAAAAACCTGCTCCCTGTTTAACTTTACAGCAACATATTTGTCTGAAGCCATGTGTTAGTGAACGACCGAGTCCCCGTTTATGAATCAAAATAAAACTGTTTTACTGTTTAACGTCTCAGTTTGTGACAGCAAGCTGTTCTAATTTCACGAGAAAAAGGAAACGATGTAACTTCGTAAAAATCACGGTAGGTTTTCTTTTTCATCGATAAAATTGTCATAACAATAATTCAGTCTGTATAAAAGTGGCGAATGAGGAGTTTCATTCATTTCTAAGTTATGAGTATTTCTGCTGGCACCGCAGCGTGCTGTCGATTTTTGGAAAGCTTTTGTTTAGGTGTAGCGAATATTATTGATGGATTTTAAAGGCGACATTTTTCCATATGCAGATCAATATGTGAATTTAGAGGCATTCGCATTTCAAAGCCCTTCGAGGTCTTTTAGAAGTCTGTGAATTTGGGCTAAATAAAGTAGAAAACAACGAAGCCGAATTTCCGAGGACTGGACGTCGAAAGCGTTTTTATGTGGTTTTATGTTAAATGTTGTATCGACTAAACAAGAAGAGATCGATACCCATGAAAGTTTTCAGTCCTCTCTGTATAACCGTCTGTCAGCTGTCTGCTCAGCGGAGCAGGGTGAGAAAAGAAGCGCTTGTCAGTGTCTGTCGGGCCCTGACCGGGCTTTACTTTGATTTCCCTTAAAAAATAAAAATAAAATGAAAACCCCGCGGATTTATTAAATCCAAAAACCAAGGACTTATTTTCACGCTCAGGCCGCAGATTGTACTTCGGATAACGCAGACAAAAAATAAAAATAAATCCCAGTAAAAGCACCAAAAAGAAAAAGCACAGCGGGCCAAGTTGATGATACACTTTATTTTTTTTTAAAGCAAAAAGATTGACATCAGACGAAGTTAATTTGTATCTATGATAAAATTACGTTAAAAACACAACGCGCTAAATGTGCTGTTAGTACACACTTTTGGTTTAACCATCGGGATTGATAGTGCACCGCAGGGGGCTAAAAAAAGAAAAGAAGCACCAATTAAACCCCATAAATAATTACGATAGTTTCGCTGTTATATTCAAGATTGTCTTAAAATAAATATGCATAGAAAAAAAACTATCCTTGGTATAAGCATGGAGCAAATGACAGTAACAATGATTATTTGCTTATATGAAAAAAAGAATTGAGACCTCTTACACCAAAGCTAAAGCTGCGAAAGCTTTAAGAAACAACAAAATTAGGAATTTTTTTCCCAATAATTTTATAGAAAGAAAAGGTTAACACACTCCACTCCCTGAACATACAAAAGTTGTTACAAATTAGTGCAGATCAGCCAGAGGCCTATAAAACTTATTGCTTTAACAAGCAGTTTAGAGAGAGAATTATTTCTGAAACCCTAAATTTTCTATTCCAGAGAGTACATTTATGCAAAGGCATGCAGAGGAAGGCTGTTAGAATGATACTAGTTACAATATTTGTACACATTTGGAAATAAAGAAAAAAACAACAGTTTTATATGAGAAAACCCTGCAAGCTTCAAGTCTGTAATCTCCTCCCATGATTATCTACTGATGTTTGTAGAACTGGCGGATTAACATGTATCCTGAGCTGCAAAACAGATTGTACATTTTGCAAAATGCGAGGGAAGAATATCTTACTGCCACCACATGATAAAATGTTACACATTTAAAAATAATATGAAAAAAAAAACAGTTTTGGTCACAGAATGCATAATGCAGACATTATTTGAAGCCATTGCTAAAAGAAAGATAGCAAAGGTTATATTTGTTACATTTAAAGGGATGAAAATTAAACAAATGTAAATACAGAAGACAAAGTAATGTTTCCAACAAAGCTGGCTAAAATACTCTAAACATACAAATAAAATAATTCTGTTATTGACTGAAATAAACTGGAAGCAAATCAAATGTTTTACAGAAAAACAAACAACAAAATACACAATAAAGTTTCACGACTCTTTTGTACGTTAGCCGCTCTTTCTGCAATTATAAAAGTCAAAGGATATTCAAGGTCAGTTCTAATAATTTTAGTATTAATGCCAATTACAGTTTTTGCTGTTGCATAAACGCAGTTGATTTGAAATATTTGTCCACACTGAAATGTCAATGTGATACAGCGACTGAGCATGAAAATAATTAAAAAAGAAAGAAAAAAACCCTCAAACAAACATGAGTTTCTATTGCTGACATCAATTTTAACGTAAGGCTATTACAAATATAAAACCTGCATAATGAGTTACATTACTTCTGAAATTACCTTATTTCAATAGTAGATTCACGAAGTGCGAGAGCTATTGAAAATGATTGTCATCTTAAAGCATTGCTATGCCACAGTGCCGGCTCAAGTGATTCGAGTACGAAAGCGATGGAAGAATTGGATAGTGTTGATTTAAAATGTAAAAAATATTTTATATTAGCAAAGCATGCTTTTAACCCCTCGCTACAGAAAAATTTTTTTTTAAATTTTTTTAAAAAAAATTAACATTTGATTCAGGACAAACTTAAAGACAGAAAGAGCTGCTGATTCTCCCTGTTACGCTCTCTCTAAGTGTACTCGCAGAAGCTTGGTGTTACGCTGTTGTGTCCTGCTTAAGCCTTTGGCTACGGGCCTTGTAAACTTCAATCAGCAGGTCTTTAACGTACTGGATTTCACGTTCTACGGACTCTGCTTTGTCCCGGAGCTCCCGGTTCCTCCCTTCAAGGCAGTGCAGTTGTTCCTCCAAAGAATCGAGCTCCGCCCTTTTTCGCTGGCGATACCTGCATCGACCAAAAACGAAGACTCTGTGAAAATGTAAACTCGTGAAACTTTGATAACATTGACATTTCATCGAGAAGAATCTCACCTGTGAGCGGCAGTTTTGTTCTGATCTCTTTTCTTTTGTTTGCGCTCCCCGCCTTCGCCTGGAATGATGTCCACTTCGTATTTCATTGCACAGTGGTCTTCCTTCAGCCGACATGCTTGTCTGTGCCCCGAAGATTCCAGGTTCAAACTATCCCTAGCCATTAAAAGACACTCTGGGCCCTGATCCTCAAGGAAATTACAGTGTAGATCATGCTGAGCTATCTGTAGACTCTCTGTTTTCACCTGCTCGTTGATGTTGCCCAAGAAGCTATGGTAGGCCTCAGACTGTGCTGTTGTTGGAAGATAACAACCTTCGCTGCTGTCGGCTTTCCAAGAAACGGTGGCTTTTGTCACCTCCACACTAGTTTTGATACTGTTCAGCACATCACTGTTACCAGCACCTCCACTGACTTCCCTCATGCTATACATCAACAGATCCTCTTTCTTATGGGGGACCTCCAGTGATCCACCAAAGCCAAATCCACCACCAACAATCTTCCCACCACCTATCACATCTTGAGTGAAACAGCAATTTTTTTCTTCTTTTGGTATAACAGCACATCGTCTGAGCTCAACCGCACTACCCAAGCAGTAGCTTTTCCCTACCACCTGGTCGTCCTCTACACAGCCATAATTACCTGTAAGGGTCACAGCTGAGTTACCTGAGTTACTTCCTTTGGAACTCAGCAAACTGCTGTCATAGCCTTCGCTGAACCTCGAACCATCAGGAACTCTTTTCCTACCACACCCACTGGGTCGACTGCAGCTATATGGGGCGTGTCTTGGAATTTTGGAGCGCCCAATGGGCCCGCCACAGATGCTGAGCAAGTCCAGTTCTCCGGTTGCCAAGGTAACAAGAAGTGGGCTGGATTCCGATTGGTTGGATGTAGCGTATGATGCGTATGGCAGCTGAGTGAATGGCGGAGGACCCGCAGGCAGTGGACCCCTGTCGCATTTTCCCAGCCTCGGCCCTTTCTCGGGCAGTGGCTCAGACAGGAAGTAGTCCTCTAGTTGGGCGAGTTCCTCTTGCAGCAGAGAGGTCATGACCTCCAAGTCAGAGGGCACCTGGATATCATTCTGAAGGGGTGAAGGGGGAAGGGAGGCATTAGTAGAGGAGGGAGGGGAAGGAGGGTTTGGGAGGTACGAGGAGAAATCCACTTCTTCCGTCATCCAGTCAGTGTTACCATCACCTATTGAGGAGGGGGGAAAAATTGCATCGGTTACAAGATGTTTGTTGGAAGGAAATAATGCTGCTAAAAAAAATAAAAAATAAAAATAACGTTCATGCAAAAAAAAAAAAAAATCCATCAGTGCACGAAGCAGTTTCCCAAAATAACAATCAGATTTATAATAATAATAATAAAGGCAAATCAGATTGGGGGGTTTTGCCGATAAAGTTGCAGCTTTTTAATATAACAGACGTAGCTAGTTTATTACTTACTGCTCAAGAAGGACGAATGTGCTGCAGTGCCGAGCCCACCTGAAATGAGGAAAAATATAAAAAAGCGTACACGCTGCAACTCACCAATTAAGTGCTGACTCTCCTCTGACACCTCCCCCCTGCACCCCTGTGATTGGCTGTGGTTAGCCTGTGGGTGAGAGAGAGCGAGGGGGTCTGCCGGGCAGACACGAAGAGTCTTCCAAACAGGCGCTGATGTTGCCATCATTTTGTCTGTTGGTGCTTTGATTCAGTCCAAGTCCAAGCATATGCTGAGAGCAAGCAGGGTCTGAGAGATGGGCCACAGTGAGCAGGTCTGGGTGAGCATAATGAAACCTAGAGGGTAAGCAGAAAGAAAAAAAGGGGGATCAGATATATCTGAGAAAGATACGGCGTACTCAGTCGACTAATGGGGATCATCAGATGGGAGTCTGTCTGTGCTGCCCTCTGCAAGTTTCTCTGCATGGTTTTAATGAGAGGCAACAAAGAAAAAATCACTTTCTGGTCCTCACTTAATTCATTTTCACACAAATACACTTTTTCATCTTTTAAACAAAAAGGCTTTACAGTAAATACCAAATACTGAAAAGCAGAAAAGTACATTATTCCCAAAACCAAGCCTCAGATGTGACACAGTGGGTGATAGAAAAGTGGGAGCAGTGTCCTGTGGGCTTTAATCTGGCTCAAAGCAAAATTAACCTGACGTCCTCAAAACACGTGGGACCCAGTGACGCTGTCAAGGGCCCAACTGTTGACAAGAAGCACCACAAGAGCTACCTCTACTCTGTAGGTGAGCTGCCCTGCTGGTCAAAGAGGATTAATGCTGATGAGCTGCTTCCAATCGCATGTTCCTTTTAAAATTAATTACCAATTCTTTTTTTAATCACTTAAACAGATTGGACTCGATTACAGCAATGAGAGCTAAATTAAACATTGAAAGATTAAACGCTGGAAGTGACAGACGTGATGTATCTCCAGTTAGTGCACAGACTGAAGGCAATACATTTAGAGTAGAGGAAAAATCAATAAAAATCAAACTAAAACTGACCACAAAGCAACCACAATCAGTCAAACTCCATGAGTGATCGTAGTTTTAAAAAAAGAAGAAGAAAAAAGATGTTTGAATTTGTCAAAAAGGTTCATTTAAAGCGACGAAACCAAACAAGATGTAGCCACTTTACACCAATATGATAACAACAACAACAACAGCAACAACAAAACAGCTCTATGTGCAGCCAGTAGAGAGACTTTCACTTACTCCATTCTTGCAGAAAAAATTGTAGAGCACTTGGGGGTGCGTTGCTAAAGCAAAGCACGACGACTTTTCGGGTCCAACAACTTAGCAAAAGATTAAAGAGCCATATTTCAGCTCGCAATATCCTAGACAAGGCAAACAGAGAGAGGTGCTGCTTTGTTGTGGTCGACCTGTAAACTGAGGAGCCGCTTAATTGTGACAAAGCATCACTTCATTCACACCTAGCAACCGACTGCGTCACCGGGGTAAACCAGGCTCCTCCGCGCGTGCAGATCCCTCCGCCCCCTCCCTCCGCGGCTCACCCAAGGACGTCCCACACTCTCGCTGCCCACACTTTTATAAAAGTATTGAGCTACTTTTTTGTTGTTGTTTCTGTAAAAGTAACACAGCTGCTCATTCAGGTGAGTAATGCTATTATTTATAGTAATAAATATATAGATAATAAATATACTAATAAAAAAGAAAATACTAAATTCAAACTGTGCAATTCAAGATACAAGTAACAACTGGTTTAAAAAGGGAATCTGAAAAGTAGCCTTTTAGCTAGACATTGTGCTAGTTTTTAAGCTCTAAAGGGTATAACCTCGTCTTTAAATTAAATAACGAAGTGAGAGGATTTGGTTTACGCGAACGCGATCTTTCGAGAAAACTACAGCTCAGACACTGTACTTTACAATAAGGCGTGCCGCTGTTTTGTTTAAAGCGCTATATGGCTCATAACACACTTTGTTGTTTAGAAGAAGTCTGTTGCATCTCCGTTGCATCAGTGGTCCACGAACAGTACCATTGGCTGCACGGGCTCAGACTGCCGTTCTGTGATTGGCTCAAAACGGCTACTTCTGAAATATGATTGGTCGGTGGTAGGCAAGGCAAAGCACCACCGTGTTGTCATCTTTCTCTCTCCCTCTGTCTGCAGTGCAGACTGTGCACATGTTTCATGTCAACAAACCGGGCGTGGAGGTCGGTGCTGCAGTTTTTGAAAGCAGAGAATATCGTTGACACTTTGTGATACAGTTTAAACAAACTCAGACACTGATACAGCATTCAGCTTGTAATGACTGAATCTGGCCGATTATGTCGCGATAACTAATGAACATGCAGCATATATCATTTATTACATAATTTAAATTAGAAAGTACTTAGAATTACATAATTGCTAGTCACCGTTGTGGATGTAATGTCTCTGTTTTATTCGTTTATTTTAATTTAGCTTGCAACTACTCTAGTGTGATTATGTCTCATTTCACTTTTATTTTGTTGACTTGTTCATTTGTCTACCCAAAGCTTCCCAGGTGCAAAATTACACTAAGTCAGTGAATAATGGAAGATAAATTATTCATCCCTTGTGGTTGGCTGTCAGCCTAATACACTTTGCGAATCCTTATTTTTGTGACTAATTTGGTGAGACACAGCTGGTGGAACTAAATGAAGTTACTGGTAATGACTGTCAATTACATTTATGTTAGGAATAAAGCTTTGTTTTCCTCCTTTCAGCAAATCCCGAAGCTGAGCAAGTGTGCTGTTCTCCTGTTGCTATAGTAATAGCGGACACTGCCCCCTATTTTAGACTTGTTGTCTGGTTGCTGTTGCCATGGGATTTGCATCTCTCTCTTTTTCCCTTTCTCTCTCTCTCTCTCTCTCTCCCCCTACTGTTTTCCTTTTACCTCACATTTGTTTTGGCACTCCTAACAACCCAGCCATTCTCCATCCTATTTGCTGAGTTGCATTTCTGTTACTCTATCATTTTACCAAAACCAACAGGTTTATTTCCAGCTTTGCTGAATTAATAAATTGATTTGGCACTATGATTTAGCCTCTAATAGATTTGTCCACAGAGAAGCATGTCTGTGCATTGAGTGAACATCTGAAAGTCGAATCGATCGCACAGAATCACATTATCCAGGATGGCTCCAGGGGAAGTTGTTTTCACACCAAGTGAAACATGTTCTTTGAAAAAGACCAGATGAAATTGAATTTGAGTGAAATGTCCCAAGTCTAATATACGCTGTCCGTCTGTGTCGATCTGATGCCTTTAAAAGGATGGCCCTGTTACAGCGGCGCTATTCAGCAAAACGCCCACCATGTGGTTGTTACCATAGGAGTGGAGCTCTGAGAGATTTGTAGAAAGGCAGCCTGATGCAATAGAGATAAATGTGGTCGTAATGGAGACCAGATTGAGATACTAGTAGCTGGTGAAGTTGGCAGGTCTCCCGGGAAAATCGCTGACTGCTCTCTCTGTCTGTATTAATTGGTCCACTGAGGGATTCCTGTTTGCGCATCATGAGAGAAATCTAAGGTGCTCCTTATGACAGCATGGCTGGATTTCCCTGCAGTCTCCACTATTAAGTACAGTTTCCTCTGTCATTATTTAGGAAGACATGTAAAATGTGTTATTTGCGCAGCAAAACACCTTCATGTCTCCCCCTCCTTCCTCTGGAAAATCTTAACAACCTCAGTATCCATTTGCAAAAACTGGAATAGATAAACTTTCCGACTTGTTAAAACAACACAGGAAAACGAGCCAAAGTAAACAACTGTGGATCAAACTAGACTTCAGATACTCTTGAAATATTTATTGTCGGTTTTTCTATAGCGGGAGTTGGAAGTCCATCACTCGATACCCAAATTCATTGTCTGAATATTGTGGATGAGCAGAGAAGTCAGAAAAGTCAATGCTGCATGCCAAGTGCATGTATGGCACGTTAGTAAGGGTTACACCATCATTTCATCATCATCTCTCTCAGAATTTATTGTCCTCAACTTTTGCCCCTCTTTGAACATACGAAGAAAACATGGAATTCAGTTACGACTTGTGAATGGAAGCCTCTCAGAGGGGATTTGTGGACGTTTCTGTGTGTGTTCAGCCTGCTGATCACTTGAATTTGTTTTTCGGTTTGCCGTGAAAACATGTAATCAAGTCTCAGGAAAGTGACAAGCATAATATCATTTTTCATTCACGGATGTTTAAAGCAACTTCATTTGCATTCAGCTGTGACAGATAGGAACCAGTCAGTCATAGGGTTCTGTTTATTTGCTATTCCTCAAGGACTTCGTGGTATATTAGAGGTGTTTGATGTAAAGAACTCACTACAGCATCTGCTTTGTCTTCCTGTGGGATCTCACAGCTTTTAGTAGATCACTCATACCTAACTCCAACTTCTGAAAGTATGTTGAATGAAGCCGTGCGTGGCATACAGTGTAAGGTCTGTAAAAGAAAACAGTGCTACAATAACAGCAGGACAACAAAGAAAGTAAACGAATTGTTGCATATCACAGCTTTTTATTCATACTTATTGTCCGTGCATCACTTGTGTTCTCCAGAATTTCAGCTCTTTAAGCAAATGGGTCCCAAGTGGTTCCTCTGTGTCATTTACAGCACTCAGGCTGTGTGATGCTGCGCTGCAGAAACATTTAAAACCCCTGAGGCTCAGCGTCTGTCACCTATGAGTTTTACACAGCCGATAACCATCCAGGCCATATGCTTCGTGCTCATGAAAAAACTTAAACTGTTCACTCATCAGAGCTTAAGTTAACTCGTGCTGAACTTTGAATTCTAATTGTTAGTTTGGTAAGGCATGTTAACACTAGTTTACAATGTTATCTTCCATTGTTTGACTGTTTGTCATGGGGTCTCTGCTTTCTGCAAAGTCACTTTATTTAACAGTATATTTGCAAGCAAACAGTCCTTTACTTTGATGTGGAGCATAAGACAAAGTGTTAAGTGTTAAGCAACATAAAGACAAAAGAAATGCATCCACTCACTGACCACTTTATTAGATGCACTTTACTAGTTGGAACCCCCATTTTTTAAAATTCTTTGTTTCGATTCAACAAGGTGCTGCAAACATATTGACATGACAGCATCACACAGTTTAGCAGTTTTAAGGCTGCACAACCACGATGTTATTCTTCACGTCCCAAAGACGCTCTACTGAACTGAGATCTGGTGGCTGTGAAGGCCATTTGCGTACAGTGAACTCATTTTCATGTCCAAGAAACCAGTTTGAGGTTATTTGACATTTTTCATGATATTTTTTCCCCATTCAAAGCATCCATCAGAAGATGCGTATGCTGTGGTCCCAAAAGAATGGCTATGGTCAGCAGCAATACTCTAGTAAGCTGTCGAGTTTAACTCATGCTTACTTGGTACTAAGTTGTCCAAAGTGTGCTTTTACCTCATTACAACACTACAGGCAGCCTAAACTGTTGAAACAGGACATAATGGATCCATGCTAACACATTGTCTACACCAAATTATGACCCTACCCTCTAAATGTGGCAGCAGAAATGTCTGATTTTGTCAAAATCCAAATTGTAGCTTCAGTTTTCTGACTGACATCTGCTGCGGTCCCATTTGCTTCAAGGTTTGGCATGTTCATTCAGAGATATTCCTTTGCATATCTCAGTTGTAACAAGTGGTTATTTGAGTGATTCTTGTCTTTCTATTAGCTTGAAGCAGTTAGATTGTGCTCCTCTGCCTTCTTGCTTCAACCAGCCATTTTTACCCAGAGAACTGAGGCTCACTGCATGTTTTCTCATTTTCAGATGATTCTCTGTAAACCCTAGAGATGGTTAGAGAGATGTTGGAAAATTCCAGTAAATCAGCAGTTTCTGAAATGCTGATACCAGCCCATCAGGCATCAATAATCATACCACGGTCAAAGTCACCTAAATCACATTTTTTCCTCATTGTGATAGTCAGCTGGAACTTCAGCAGGTCGTCTCGGTCATGTCGACATGCCTAAATGCATTGATTTGCATGTAATTGGCTGGTTAAATATGTGGGTTAACATTTAGTTGAGCAAATGAACCTTTAAAGAAAAACAAGTGACCAGCGAGTTTAATTCTGCATCTAAAAATCGGAGCAGCAGCATATTTAATTTATGTCGTGTTCCAGGTATGTGTATATTTTCCTGTTGATGAAGAGTGATGTAATAGCTTGACTTTCTAAAAAGAATTTTTTTCATACCTGCAATAGCACTAAAGAGCCTGTTTTAAGGTAGTGAAAATACTACTAGAGGTGCAGAACATTTCAAATTAAATTGAATTATTCTTGAAACACCGCTACATTGTATCCAACTTAAACCTGTCAGCTGACCTTAATACGGGAAGTCATGTCACGCAAAGTTTAACTTATTCAGTTTTTCTTACTCACTGCTTAATGGTCATTTTCATCAGTAATATTTCTAAACATTGTTAAAAGTGGTTATGATGCTGATATTTTTTGGCATAATTTAACCGTAACTGTTACAACATGACCAGTTTTTATGGTTTCTTCATTCTGTTTCTACAGTTTCTTCAGTTTTTATTATTTTTTTCTGCTTTTCTTCATACGATTCTTTCACATCATTATATATCACTTCCTTCTCTTTTTTTTTTCACCTTATGCATGTCTTTATTCCTTTATTGTACTTTGTCACATTTGCCTTCTAACTCCTGATTTTTCCTCAGCATTTCATGAAGTGCACGCTTTTTATGTGTTTCCATCATCACTTCTCTTTATGCATGTCACCATTTCTCAGAACCTAAACTGTATATCGGTCCATATTTTCTCCAGGTGTTCCTTCTCCTCCTCTGTTTCAGTGTTTTTGTCTTTTGCTTTGTTATAAAATACTCACAGTTCTGTATTTTTCCTCTCGGAGTCTTGGAGAATACGCTGCATTTCTCTCTGTGTTTCTTCCTGTTGTTCCCTCTCTTTCTTTTTTCTGCATTTCAGTGTTACTTTGTAGTGCTTCATCAAACATTACTTGCAACCCTTCTTCTTTTTTTCCCCATGTCTTGGAGCTTACACTGCAGTATTCAGTGTATTTCCTCCTGTTGTTCCTTCTCTTTGTGCATTTCTGTATTCTTTGCAGTGCATTTTTTCAAGCTCCCTCTCTCACCCGCTCCCTTTTTACTGTCTGAGTGTGTCGATTCACTTTTCCCGTTGAGCTTGGCTGGCACACCTGTTTTCAATCAGGAGTTACCTGTGCATAAAAGAACCAGCTCTTCATCAACTCATCACCAGCTTGTTACAGCATTCAGTACAATAGCAAGTCTAGCTCTCAAATAGTCTTGTTGACTATTTTCTCCATCTGCTTTGGATCCCCTCTGGTATTCTCGTCTGCATTCCCTTGTTCAAGGGAACAAACTTGAAAAGAAAACCTGTCTGCAAGAAAACTCACTTGTGGACACTCGCCTACCTGCCCACTCAAACCTCTTATGTAATAAAACTAGTGAGGCTGGTACCTCTCTGAATGCTTGCTTATGGGTCCAAAAACCTTACCAGTTATGACAGTTATGATAAACGGAACCAAAATCTGTGTCCGTTATGGTGGGAGACGTGTAATGTCTGTTAAATAGGGAAATTCTGATTGAAAGTTGTGGCCACTGTTTTAAAGGAGGGAATGTGGATGGGACTAGATGACCTTCAGCAAATATTTCCTTTAGGGCCTCTGTGGTGTCTCCGAAGTGCAGACACATGACTCATCAGACTAGGGAAGTTTTTTTTTGTTGTTTTTTTACTTCTATTGTCCAATTTTGATGAGCCTGTGTGAACTAAAGCTTCACTTTCCAGTTCTTAGCTGACAGAAGTGGCACATAGCGTGGTCTTCTGCTGCTAAAACCCATCTGCCTAATTAGTGGTTATTTAAGATACCGTTGCCTAGGGCTGTTCGATATAACGATATATATCGGATGACGACATAAAGACGTCTATCGTTTCATTTTACGCTATCGTTTGTTTCGTGGTGTCGCTAAATAAACTGTTTACGGCAATATTTTTTCATCGTTTTGATGGTCACTGTAGTGGCTATATTAATTTCTTAAAGTTCTCTCTTTCTCTTATATTTAATATAACCACACTACGGACGGACAAGTGCCTGTTTTTATGCGTTGTCGTTAGCAACAAGACGGTCACACCATCGCGTGTCCGCTTGTTTATGTTCCACACAAACCTTTCACAATAAAGCTCAAGATCCTGTTGAGACTTTTCAAAATAACTTGAATCACGTGAAAGAGCAGATTATTTACGGATGAGAAGTAAAAAAAAGAGCCGCCAGGTGCTAAAAAATAAACCTTAGACTTAAACGTTAGAACAGGCTTTTCCCCGCAGCACGCCGTGTAATAAATACTCACTCAATACTCAATACTCAAAATGTATCGTTTCATGCATCGGTTAAAACACTCGACTCCAGCTACATGACGCGCAGCTGGAAACACTTCACGCAAGTCGAGCTGCCCGAGATTCACAGAATTTACAGAAAATGTTACATTTTTGTGATTTATATCGTTATCGGGACGATGGAATTCTTATATCGGGATATGAGATTTTGGTCATATCGCACAGCCCTACCGTTGCCTTCCTTTCAGATTGAAGCAACCTGGCTATTTTCCTCTGACATCACCTTTCTTCCTCATTCTGATGCTCACTTTAAACTTAAAGCTCTCATGACCATGTCTAAAAGTTTTAATGGATTTAGATGTTGCCATGTGATTGGTTCATCAGATATGTGGGTTAGCAAGCAATTGAAAAGGGTTACCTATGGGTGAATATACAGTTTCTTTTATATCTCAGATTATCAAAAAATCAATGCACATGTAAAGTGTGATTTTATTTAGTTATCAGAACACAAAGAATTATTACCCCACAGTGGGGGTGCCGTTGTGATGTGTCTCTGTTTTTGTTGTCCTCATTAGGTCAACATTGGCGCTTTTCCCCTCTGGATATTTTTTACACATTGTGCTGTGTGTGCTGTGAAATCTGGAGAGAGAGAAAAAAACAACAACAATGTAATCGAATGCTTTGTATCTATTGTGTAGCCTGTTTTTGAATTAATAACTGTCGGTTTACATCCCCTTCAAAGAAAGCGAAGATGATTTGTTCAAAGCAGTAAACACTGTGAGTGCAACTTTCGCCAGTGTATCAGATGCATTTAGTGAAGGATGCTTTCATGTGTGATGTCTGAGCCTGCGTGTGTGCAGAGGGGGGAGTGTGTTAGGGGTTGGGCAGGAGATTTTTCGCTTTAATCTCCTAAATTAATCCGAACTCACATGTGGATATGAAAACTTATAAATTACAAATGCCTGCGCTGAAGTGTTGTGAAGGATGTGAGAGCGGAGATCTTTGACAGGAGATGCTAAAAAACCTTCCCCCTGAGCTGACAGATGTTTTCATTTCGTCAGATATTTTCGGTTGTCTTGAGACGAGGCTAATATCTCCTATTAATATTGACAAAATCGTGTAAGACCTTTGCTAATTCACAGCGTCGACGCTCTCATTTGTGTGATAAAGGCCTTGGGAAAAAGACCAGTGTGAGCGGGAGAGTGTGGGGAAATCACCCCCTGGTTCATTAATATTTCACCAACAATAAGGCTGGGTGTCACTCTTGCTCGTCACCACGGTAATGAGCGAGCGCTGCCCTCTTAAAGATCTGTTTATTATTCAGCTGGGCACAGCAGAGACTCAGAAGTACTGAATGGCACGATGTGTGAAAATCTCTCCCAAGGTCAGCCAAATGCAAATGGTGTGAATGATATTAGTGAAGCGGCAGAAGTTATTAGTAGGAATCATTGGCTGCATTAAACTGAGGGTGCTCATTTCAGTCGACATCGCTGCACACAACATGTTTTTCACTTCAGACCAAGAAATTAAGAATTAACATTTCAAGTGCTGAATCGAATCAGTACCTGTCAGCAGCAAGGTGTGTTTCCCTGATTACCTGCACATTTGCTGAATATCCCCCTGGTCCCTGGAGTCAATTAATCATACCGCCCTGTCACAGGTTAATAGTAATCTGCACTTGCACCTTTAGAAAATTTGAACACGAGAAGATCCGCTGTGTAGATGTGAGGAATTTTTACTCTTAAGCGCCCACTTTGTGGGAACTTCATGAACATGGTTTTACAGTACGTGATTTGAAATTTCTTAATATTGAATCATGCATGTAAAGTCGCATGTAATTTCCCTTCATGTTTTTTTTCCTTTTTTCATTTCCATGTCTCCCACCTAGTGCAAAGTGAGCGATATAATTAATTACGCTGCCCCAAAAATACAAACACAAAAAAGTGTTCAGTGTTTCTTTTGTACTTGATCAGAGTTAACGAGCCAATTTAACTCATTAAACCACCTGATTGTTCTCATGTAAATAGACCCGTTGTAACGTTTTAAAAATGAACACCTTTGTGAATGTAAGCAACAAATTGGGGCGTGCGGGTTTTTATTTATAGAAAGCTGGTAATTAACTTGTGTGGGAGACACGCTAATTAAGGAAGAAGTGCTAACTGAATGCATCCAGTTTAGGCAATTTGTCAGCAGCGTAGTGCTTTATGAGGCAGAAAGCAACAAAAGATACATCATATAGTTTTGTTTATTACACGTAGTTTTACAATCCTGTTATATAATTTATGATTCTTATTAAAATCATATTATTAGAATTTAACTTGACATAGGGTATTTATGTAAAATACAGACATATTAAAGCTGTGTTATTAGCCTAAATGAGAAGCTCCTGGAACAATACATAAAGTGGTATTAACACTTGTGTAACAAAAAAAGAACAAATCTTGCACAGCATTACAAGTATTTGGCACCAGATAATATGCGTCTCAATAATATATTTCAGAGTAGCTGCTTGTAAGTTGTTTTTACTGTATAGTTGTTGTTTTGTAATACTGAGGGGCTATTTTGTAATATGAGAAAAGTTAACAAAGGGAAAAAGTACAAATGTATCAAAAAGGTTAGAGTGATAAAACTGCATGCATAGATCGGCTTCAAAGGTGTAAACAGGTTGAGCTTATATAAAGTATTAATAAAGTATCGTATTGTAAATATTAACAGTACATTTGGTACTCGAATGTGATTGATGTTGCTGAGAAGTCCCTCGTGAATCTACTGGCAGGCTACTCAAAGTGTTTTTTTTCTTCTACTCACACAGCTAGGTGAAAGATAAATACAACTCTCATAATCACTGAAATGCACCCTTGTCATGAGTGAGCCCTCATCTGCTCAAAGGCATCTGGCCCAAGGTTATTCATCCCTTTAAAAGTCCATCCGTTACACGCTGTCAAGCTGTTTGATTCCAGTCCCGGCTGCGGCAGGGAGCAGCTCAGGTTGGCTCGCAGGTGTCTGGGTGCTCGCTCGGTTTCCGACATCAACCAGATCGCTCACCCAGTGGTCCCTCAGCTCATGAACTGCGTATAGCCCTCTGCACCCGTTACTATGACATCCATCCAGATCCTCATGGCCTCAGGGGACGGTGCCACCATATAGTAAAGCCGGTCGTGAGTTTTCACGCAGAAGGTCAAAGATGGAGTGGGGCTCTGTGAAATCAAAGAGGAGGGGGATTTTATCGAGCAAAAACTGAAAGCTGCACCTGTTGCTTTTTCCAGACGTTTTTCAGAACAACAAAAATATAAAAGTGAGTTAAAACAATTAAACCAAACTCTGGCTGTAGTCTGTTTCAAACAAAAAGTAAACTAAAAGAAAAACAACCTGAGCATGGTGAACTTTTTGTGGGAGAAGTTGAAATAATGACAGAATGACAAAAATATTGCAGTCTTATCTGAACCTTTAGATCCCCTGAAATTTTTAAAAGGCAGATATTTGTTATATCTGCCTTTTGAAAAGTAAGTTATACAGAAATGTTGCTTTATACTAAAGTTGCAGTCTCTTTTTTAAAGGCAGTATTGCTTGTTAAAATAATGTAACATAATGTAAAGTAATGTATCTAATTTAAAATCTGTACTTAAAAATGATGGCTGCGATTTTAAAAAACACGCCGTATAAAGCGTTGTTCTGGAGTTTAGCGCATCACACACAAATCCACCTTTCATGAATTTATACTTGATTATCATGCATGCAAAATATTATAGAGTAATCAATGAAATTCTGAATTGTAAGTAATGGACAAAGGAGTGTTTACCTTAGTGGCGCTGCGTAGGTGATCGTAATAAACCTCTTCAATCGCCTGAAAGTAAATGAGCCCTTTCAGCTTGGTCTCATGCTTGTCTGAGAGAGAGAAAAGGAAAATAAATATATTAAAAGACATTACATTACATCTTGTACTGATGCAAGACCTCTGCCAGCCCAAACGCCTTACGGCAGAATCAGCCAAGGATACATCGGTGATAATATGAATGGACCGATTGCGTTTATTCTCACCTGAAGACGAGGGCAGACATTCAGTGACAAAATACATTTCACATTTTAATATGTGGTCTATTTTTCATGTTTTAGCCATTCAATCCTAATATAGGAAAGACTAAATATAAATAAAATAAATAACTGGGGTGAGTGTGAGTCCCAGCAGAAACGCGGATGACTGAAGGATCAAGGAGCATAAAAGCTAAATGATATAGCAACTCATTCAAGCTAAGACTGAACTGTAAAAAAAAAAAACTACACTAGTGTGACTTTAAGACTGTCTTCACTCTAAAACGCAGAAATTAATCTGTTGGTAATTTATATTTAAGTTTAACATAGTTTCAGAATGGAGCCCGAAACTGAGAGTTTGTAGCTGTTGCTGATTTTATAAAATTACATAAAACCATAATACACCATAAATACAAAAGTATGGGAAATTCACAGTGTAGATGTACATGTTGATTCCTTGAGTCCTTGGGTTTTATGTGCATGTTTCTCCTTTTTGTTATTATGACGTTTTTGGTACATTTTTCCATCTTTCTTTTTAACAATCACTTGACTTAATAGAACTTAATTCAAAGGCTCAAAGCAATTTATTAGTAAAAGCCAGATATTTTTTAAAGTGTGGGGTTTGTTTGTTGCATTGGATCCACTTACACAGAAATGATGCCCTTTTCTCTTATCTTAGTCCTATAACTTAAATCTAGATGGAGAAATCAGGCAAAAATGAGGAAAAAGGTGTTTAATGTTTTTTTCCCAGCAACACATAATCCATGAATAGGTATGAGCAGCGCCGTATCAGAGTAAAAGTTAATTAAAAGTGGGAGTCTATTTCAAGCTATGCCTGAAGTCTTTACCATCCTATTAATTTGACTTGTTTTCTTCAGTTGTACTTTCTGGATTGTCTCTGTGTTTTCCTTTTTTTTCCCCTCCTGGCGAGGTTAAGAATTTTTATAAATCTTAAAAGGAAAGTCTCTTTTGAATACTACATTTGATCCTTCTGTTCAACATTTCCCTTGAAGCAGGTCAGACCTTCTGTCCAGTCCTTTGGATTTGTGTTCTGTACCCACAGGATGGCTTTAAGCGTTTTAAAATCACTAAGTGAAACCTGCATATGAAGCTCATCAGATACAGTTGATGGTTTTTTCTAGTTTGGGGCTAAACTATTCGCCGTTGAGTGTGAAGGAGTTCTTCAAATAAAATCTGCTAAAAGAGTTTCTGGATTCCAGTCTTGTTCAAATAAACAGTGGTCTATTTCATTCAGTCTCTTTCATGCAAACTGGAGTGCCCAACTGAGAACCAAACATCCACCAACAATTAAAAGCGGTCTTTTGAAATGCGTCCGGCACTTCTTCTTGCTTTTCCTTTTCCATAAAGTCAAATCTGCTTAGTAATGAGATAAATGTTTTTGAAATGTGAGTTTCGTTTTATTAGTCACGAACAAGCCAGGAGCTAGCCTCCTCCCCAAGAAAAACACATCCAGAGAAAGTATTGCATCTTATTTCATCACCGTCATCACCATCATCTTCGTCAGGAGTGAGGGGGTGAAAAGGCTAGGCAAGTGAGTGGGGAGAGCGAGAGGAGCAAAGAGAACGGGGGTAATGAAAACACACTCGGGTTCTATTTTGAACTTGACTGTAAAATAATGGCTCAAAAACGCTTGTGAATTATTCAGAAAACGAACTGTTCTCAATTCGAATTCAGAGGGCAGTCTGATAGACGCCAATTACAAACTGGCTTCAGTTTCAACGCACAGGAACGAGGCGAAGAACTCCGCTTAGGAGCGGCTTTAATTAGCAGTCACTTGCAGGTGAATCAACACAGAAGTGTTTGGGACACTTTTACACTCATGTGTGCTTCTCAGAGGAGCCTCTGCACTGCTGTGGGGTGAATTGGATAAATCAGGTCAGGGTCTGGTGTACAGTAAGGAGCCTTTCTACCAAATAAGGAACAGAGGGGTAGTTTGATCACTTAATGCTGAAAGTTTTTTCCGTGAATGAGGCTAGAGGCTAACTTGACACAATGTGATCCTTCTGCAGAGACATAGTCATCCTGTTAGTCCTTCATGCTGTGAAGTTTTGTTGGTGATGAAAGCACTGAGTAGTGTTTAACAGAGCTCAGCGGGAGCAAGAAGAAAGGGTGGATGAAAGTTTTTCACTTTAGTTGCTCTTGAAGTGCCATGTGAAGATACTGAAGTGGACTTTGAAAGACAAAGTGTAATTTGATTGGACAGATCCTACAAGCACGCTGTGTCTGCAATTTTAAAAGAAACTGAAAAACTGGAGTCAACAAAAATGTTTTATAAAAAACAAAGTGATGAATAATGGTGCTGTGATCCACTCAGGAGTGACTCCATGCCGTTTTCAAACCTCTAAAACATCTTTTAAAACATCCTGCCAGTTGTAAAAAGAAGCTTAAAAGTCATGAATAAACATGTTAATTGTAACAGTGCGTATCAGTGAGGACTGCCTCACATGTCTCTGTTTCTGTTTTCCATCTTATATGGACAGCAAGACAACTGGAAGACAGTATGAGTGAACAAAAGATCTACCATTGCATGACCAGAAATCATCTTTAAGGGCAGGAATTTAATCAGAAAGTATAAAGCTTAAGAGGGTATGCAGTGACTGGACTGTATCATTGTACCATTATCATGCCAGTACAGCCATTATATATTTTTTAATGGTTTCATGAGTTTGATGGCATACTGAAAGCTGTGTTTTCTATCTCTGTCAGTCACTTTTTTATGTGATGCAATGTCTTGGTGTGTCTCTTTTTATTTCTGCTCTAACGAAGAGCTTGTAAGTTTTAAAATAGTCTTTAACTATACCTCCCCTTTGTGCACTTTTTTCACTGTTTTTTTTTTTTCTCTGAGCAGTTTTTTATCTTTAAAAGTACCTCGAGGGCGCCTGCGTTCACTGCGTGTGTGAAACTGAACGAGCGCACTTGAAGAAAAGCTTCATTATAAATTGGATAGCTGAATTCACACTTAATGGAGCACTAGATCACAGGACAGAGGAGCTTCAAAAGTCCACTTTGCCAACTCTGAGCTGGAAATACCGGTGTACTTTAATGCTATAATATACTGCAACACAAAGAGATATTAGTTTTCAAACATTTCTGTGATTTTTAAAATCATATCTAGAGAGTGATGATGGTTTCGTCTGACTCTTTATCTTGAATACATGTGCTCTGTTCGCAGACCTCTCT
>NW_005187465.1:1776455-1874073 GCF_000239375.1 Pundamilia nyererei | reverse complement strand
TTTTTTTTT
Organism: Pundamilia nyererei; assembly: GCF_000239375.1. Classification (NCBI taxonomy): domain Eukaryota; kingdom Metazoa; phylum Chordata; class Actinopteri; order Cichliformes; family Cichlidae; genus Pundamilia; species Pundamilia nyererei. Next base: position 1,874,064 of record NW_005187465.1, on the reverse strand, counting down.
ACATTTATGTTCATTAACATGCACTGTCCTAAATAAATAAATAAACTAGTAATATTAAGAGTGAGGCTATACTACATTTTTGTTGTTCCTGAATTCAGATCAAACTAAACGTCATTGTGAATTAAACCTGCAGCTTATCTGATTTTTATAACCACAATCCTAAAACAATACAGTGTGATATTAAATACTGTTATCATTAAAGGTCTTTTGGAAGGGAACTTGTTTAATTCCAAGTGAAGATTTGTGTGTGGAAATTTGTGATATTGGGTTTTCTAAATAAATCAAACTTAAATGTGTTCAGACACATAGTTGGCTCTTTGCACATCCAGAAGACTCAAGGCAACATTAGCATTCATTTGGCACCATGATCGTCCGCCTGGCAAATCCACTACTTACTTTTTTTTTTTAGCTGTCTACCAACTCCTAAAGAAATATCTGGCTGCTTAGCTGCTAAATCGCCCACTGGATGGATGCTACCATTGTCTGACAGTAACATTTTGCACTGAGGAAGTAGTGTACAGTCTGAAACAGCTGTTTCATGCATGCAAATTTGATGCTGATAGGCAGGCCGGGTGATAACTGTTTGTAGTTTGACTTTTAATCGTTTTTTCGTTTAAAAATAGTCATTACAGGAGCTAGATCAAAGCCTGCAGCTCACAACAGCCTGATCTTGATGTGTTTCTCATCGAGTCTGCTGTGACGGACGCCGATAAACACTGATAATCAGCCGGGATTAAAGCTTGAATTATGTGTATATCATTCTCACACCACCTCCAATAATAACTTTCCCTCTGTTCTTCCACTCTCTCCACCCTCCCCTCCATTGTTTCCCCTGTCTCTCCCTTCCTTGACAATCTTTGATCTTCATATATACCCAGCCTCTCTTTAGTGTCTCGTCTCTCATCCTTTCCCCCAAGTCTCCTAACCCCTCCTCTCCTCCCCTCTCGTCTCCTCTCCTCTCTTTTCTTCCCGCCGCCCGTCTCCTCCTTCTGTTCCACTGACCTGGGAGAACTGCTTCTCTCTCATCTTCACCTCCTCCTCCACCAGCCTCTGCCTGTGGGCCGTCTCGTCCTGAAGCCTCCTCTCGGCCTCCTCTCGCCTCCTCCGCTCCTCCTCTAACATCTGCCGCCGAGCCTGCACCTCCCTCTCCTGGGAGCGTCGGGGCAGGAGAAAGAGACGCAGATGGAGAGAAGAGAAGAAAAAATAATGGGGAAAAGGGAGACGGGGAGAATATGTTAATGGTAGGCAAATATTGCAATACAAAGAAAATGACTGTCAGAAGATGCTCGTGAGAATTCAAGTCCCAATCCAGGGTTTTGTAAAATATATCCCTTAAGTCTGTGTATGGAAAAGTAAGCTTTGCTGATGTAAAATGATCCTTTGCAGCTTTCAGAAACTTACATATGGGTCTACTTTATTTCCACATGAGGAAATAATACAAAGGTAAACACAATAATTACAACTTCATTTCACCACATCTGAAGTTCACCGATCACTTTGATCACTTTGATCAGGTTTTTATCTGCTGAGCGAGAGCCACACGAGAGGTTTTGCAATAGCTCAAAGTTGGAATGTGTCGACTCTCAGTGGAACTGGAATATTTGGCGATTGCAGTCATTTATTTATTTTACAAAATCTGTGATCGGTGATATCATAAGAACTGTACTTTTTTTTTAAAACTATTTTAATTTAGTGTAAGATGCGATTCTTTTTTGATACAATATGTCAGAGCTGACTGTGTAATTATTTTGCATCAACGTTGTTTTGATTATTCAGGATTCTATTGTGATATTCAGAATTTTGGTATGGCTTTAATGACTGATCACAAAGGCTGCAGTTTACTATCCGCGTCCTCCAGCCTGCAGCTGGTAGGAAGTGACTCCAGAGAAAAATTTCTCCTGATATATTGTGTTTGTGTGTAATAGGCAAAAGGAACATGGCTTGTAGTGTAAACAGGACTAGAAAAATCTCCATATAAATGTAGTCATTTTATCCATACAGCACTGGACTGACTCCAGCTATAACCAGGAATTATTATGTTTCCCTGGCTGCAAAGTCATGTTTCAATAGTTGTCACAAACACTAATTACTGTTACTTTCATACTGCAGATAGATTACATGCTCATAGCTACAAATAGCATAAATACACTTCACTTGTGCAGTGTTTATTATGCCAGAGAGGAGGTGATTGCTTCAGGTCTGTCAGCTGAAACAAGGGCTGCAAATACTGATACTGTTGTCATTAATTTCATCAGCTGCCAATTATTTTCTTGTCAATTAATCATTTTGTTTACGCAGTAATTGAACATAATAAAAATTTTTTTAAACTGATGTAATTTCCAGCAGCTAAGAAGACAGACACTGATTTTTTTGTTTTTGTTTTTGAGCAACAGTGTAAGCAAGATTATTGGAGCTATAAAGACAACTAAACTAAAAAAAAACTGGGTGTATGGGGGAACTCTCACTCTTTTTTTTTAAAAAAAAAAAAAAAACGAACTAGACTGTTAGACAGTAAAAACAGTACAACTGAATTGGAAAAAAATTATCTGGAAAAAAAAATATATAAACAATATAAAAATGTAAAAACGATAATAACTCCCGCATATGTGATTTAAGGATTTTTAGTTTTAAAAAATGGCAAAAACAGCTGATTATTTAAACCAATATTACCTACGATTAATGGATGTGACTGTTTGTTCCAGCTTTTGAAATAAAGAGGATTCCGATGTTCAGCCATGTTAAAAATGGAGCCTTTTTTTTTATGTCAGAACTAAAAGTTGGGAACTCACTCTGTTCTCAATCAGTCTGGCTTTCTCCTGCTGCGCTTCCTTCAGCATCTTTTCCATCTCTTCTATCCTCTGGGCCTCTAAGCCACAGGCGCTACAAGACACAGAATAAAGGAGCATTTGATGACAAAAAGCAAAAAGCAAACAGACATGCGTGGAAACAAACACTGGAAACAGCAGGAGAGCCAGACACAGTCATTAACATCAGTAAACTTCACAAAATAACTGGAAACTAGAGCTGGCTGGTATAGCAACAGTCAGTGTACCTAGGAGACACGTGAGCAGGCGTGTAAGAAAACATGTTGTCACGGGAACAAAGCAGCAGTGACCCTTCTCCTGAGAGACAGGGCAGAATTGAGTGTTCCCATGGAAACAGAGCCAGCCTCTCACCTTTCTGGGGTACAGGCGGAGTTGCCGGTGGAGACGCTGGTCTCCATGCTGTCTGAGCTTTCCAGACTCAGGGTGTCATACGCCTGGTTGCCACTGGGTGGCAGCTGGTGATGCAAGATGGCGTGATGGACTGTGGGAGATGTATCTGTGCAGGCAGAGAGGACACAGAGTAAAGTGTGACAGACTTACACCACCCTCTACTGCTGGTGACAGGTCATTGCTACTTTTAGATGAAAATCGCATCCAGACAGCAAGGACACAGAAAAACACAGCCCCACCATAAACTGTAGTCAAAGATGGACATAGCAACTGTGACATCACCTACTGGTTTGTGAAGAGCTGTTCTGAAGCAATTTAAACGTTATGGCCTTCATCAGTTTTCTCTAATTGTTTGTTTTATTTAGAGAAAAATTAAAATACCTGTATGAGAAGGTGTAATTCTAGGTTATCAGTTAGCACATTAAGGCGCGTACAAACAATTTAAGGGCGCCCGCAAAACAATAAGGGAGTTTTTACACCTTCATGGTTAATTGCTTTGCAACCTTTGGATGTACCTTGCTGCATCCCGGAATACAGCAAACGTGGCTACGGGACGTTTTGTAGCTCAGAATTGCAGTGCACACCTTGTAGTCTTTATCATGACAGTGGACACACAAGCTGAGACTATGCATGGACTGATGGACTCTGTTACCTCTGCTCGGCAAAGCCAACTGCCTCCTGGAGTCCATCTCCAGTGGGTTTGACATCTCTCTCAGCGCTAAGTGCAACCCCTAAGAAACACATAAAAAGGATCAGGTGGAGTAGACTTTACAGTTTACTGATTACAGTTCAGCTGTGTGAAACTGACCTTTGTGGAAGCATTTTTCTCCTGTGTAGCACCACTGGAGTGTGGCAACAACGTGGTGCTTCTGTTTGATGAAACCTGTCCAACTTCACCTTCTGATTTGGACTTTGACAGCTGAGAAAGGAAAAACCGCTTACTCAATAAGTTCATAAATGTAGAATGCTTTGATTTCAGTTTAGCATTTTGTGACCTGCAGTTGAACAAGATGTTGATTTTCATGGTGTACTTTGTGTTTTGTGTTGTGACGCATTAAATTAAATATATAAATGTTTTGTTCTGTCCCATCCTAATTTAGCTCATATGGTGTCTGAAAGCATTGATTGTTACCTTAACCCTTTTCCCCACTAGAGGGCTTTCTAGTCTTAAATATATGAACAGTGGCGTAACTAATGACATCTGTATTGCTTTAGTGCCCTTTAGCAAGACTCTAAAAGGTGCCCGGAGAGCTTAAGTGAATTTACCTGCCCATGTCTGCGTGTGGCAAAAGACTTTGCAGGCAGTGGTGGAGGGCATGGCTGAGGCTCTCCAGCTGCCATGATTTCCTGGTACCAGCTCTCAAGATTAAGAGGAGGCAATGCATTCCTGCTCAGCTCAGGTTGGCTCTGCGGTGATGTAAAGCGTTCAGGCAAAGGAAAAAGGGAGCAGCAGAGCAACAGCATCATTAACAGAAGCATCAGGCAGGTAGAAAAGACTACTGGCTAGTCGTTGTGATAATATCAAGCTAGGACAGAAACGAAGATCACAGCAATTCGGTGGATGGCTGCAAATGAACAAACCTGTGCAGAGAGAAAGGAGGAAGGACCACGTGCAGTTGTGTGGCATGAGAAGGTGGATTCAGAGGAGGCGAGTTGGAATGCTGGCATAGAGGAGGAGGAAGAGGAGGGATCGACTCGCTGCATCCCAAAGATCTGACTTAACTGACTGACTGTGATGTAGTCCTTTACACAGACATAGAAGCATGACATAGACACAAAACAAATCGGAACATGAGCAGAGAGCAGAAGGTGAGGAAAGACATCTGGAGGTAATGTTAGTATACTTTGCTTGGTTTTAGTACTATGACATATCAGAGAAACATATCAGAGTGTTGCAAAGAGCAGAAAAGAGATCTACCTCAGTTGGCAAAGCTGGAGTTACAGTGAGGGAGAGGCAGTGGAGAGCAGCAGGAGAGGAAGAGTGAGGCTGCAGAGAAGCATTTCCATACATCCTATAGACATCAGACATCCTGAGGTACTCCTGCATCAACAGCCACAGCAGAAGAAGGCTGAAGGAGCGGCACTCGCTTAATTCAAAAGACTCACAAAGCAAACCCGACGATGTTTCAACACACTCCACTACCCCACTGTATGTGGGGGTAGTGAATGTCTAACATTCATACAGTTTAACCACCAAAGCTCGTCTTGCAAGCCTCAAACAATCACAGGGCAGATTTAGAGAAAGGCAGAAAGTTGACCTACTGACAAACACACTGCAAGCTCGCTGCTGTTTGTCAGTAAACGCTACCACACACCGTCATGCCCATTTTTTATAATTGCAGAAACACAAGAGTTAGGATCTGTTAGGCTCTCTCGAGATTTACCTCTTGTAGCCTGACAGGATATAGCTCGGGGGAGGGGATGTGAGAGGATGAGGAGGAGAAGGAGGCAGAGGAGAGACAGGGACTATGAGGAGAACCATCCACATAAATAAGGTCGGGCTCGCTGATGTGAAGCAATTCCTGTTTAAAAAGTTGACCTGAGTAAAAAGAAGTTCCACTTTGCAGTAATTTTCCTCCAGCTCAGACACCACTGGTGGTTGTGACGTGATGCTTGGCATGTACCTGCTCACCTCTTTCATGCTGCCACCGGGCTTTGGAAAGTTTCTCCCTCCTGTCAGCGTGTGGTATTTCTTCTCCAGGGCGCACAGCATGTCTTGTTCCTGAAAGCCAGAACCAACATGGATATTCAGGTGTTGCGTAGCAAGTTATAATTGCATGTTTGAATCACCATATGATGTGTACGCAATGCACTTTAGAGTAGGTTATTGAACAGTGACAGGCTAACCTTTTGTAACAGATGCAAAGTCACTGTCCTGTCCTTTGCCAGCCTTTCACAGTCTTGAGATGCCTGTAACCCCAGCTGCTTTACCTGAGCTTCCAGAGCAGCCATCTTTTCCTGCAAATCAACACAACCAGTTTCTTCTTCTGGAGGTCAGCTTCTACACAAAAACTGTGCATGTTTTCTGCCATGTATCCCCACCTTCCTCTTGGCCACGCTGCAGTGATACTCGGCTCGCTCTTGGAGCAGTTGTGAGCTCTGAGCTTCCTTCTTCTCCTCTAGACGGCTCTCCTCTTCCAGCTGGCAGAACTCCAGCTCCTCAAACTGCTTGGTCCCAGACTCCAGAGCTTCAGCTTTCTGTGCACAAACAGAGAACTTATTGAAATCTGTGAAATGCTATTAAAGGGTGAGGCTGGTCATATCCTATGTAGTTTTTTTGTTAATAAAATGACAATGAAAAGACCAAAAAAAAAAACCAAACTATGTATTCACAACTTGGCACATGTTACTCCCTTGAGTGACACATTTCTTTTTATTTTCAACATGTTTGTTTATTTGCCAATGCATTATCTGGCAATCCAGTGCATGTAAAAGATGAATGTACTGTAACTTCTGGTCTAAACCTGCAATATTTCCAAAAACCAGCAGGAGGTGATTTCTCTAACTGCAAAAACAAACAAACTTCATGTAAAGTATATCTATCGGAAACTACCCTTCTGCTCACATGATCCATAACCTCAGTAAACACGTCACTTAAGTTTTTATGGTCTCAATCACTAGGTAAATACAAAATACAACAACACAGCCCCAATTAGATTCAGAAAGGACAATGTATGCTTTAGGTGAGCTGCTTTGTGGTAAACAATTCTCTAATGTATCAGCATGCAGTGTGTTTTTGTTTCACAGCGAGCTACCTCCTTTACGCCTGCTTTCAAAAATCTAAGATAGGACCACCTAAAACTCCTAAGCAGAGGCTTCAGAAACAGGAATTTATAAAGGAATCAGTGTTACCTGTAGGTTAGGTGCATCTGTTAAATACAGTTTAAGGAATAAACTGCCGCAAATCAATCAGCAGCTGAAAATATTCACTGACCACCACTTGCTAAAGAAACATAGCACAGAAACTGTCTTTGCCCCTTTAACCTTTTCTATTTGCTTATTTAATACTGTACTTAATAAGGCCTACTTTTGTGTAAGTAATGGTTCTTTCTGTCGATGTTCCTGGAAAGTCATTTTCTAGTTGACCATACAGGAGAAAACATGTAGCATAGTTTTTATGGACATGGACTATTAAACCACATTCTTCAAAAACCTGACTGTATTTTAAATCCTGCTGATACTTCCACACATAACTTTGCACATACCCACACACAATGCCATATTGGTTAGCTAAATTAAGGCTAAAGTTAGCAATGTTAGCACTAGACGCCTTCTTTTCTTGCAGGATAGCAACTAAACATTGTTGCTGTCCAATAGAAGGGGCTGCTGGCTCACTAAACGTTGCCTGGGCTACTGAGGGCTCCCAGCATAACGTCTCAGATGTAAGTGAACAGTTTAAACAACTTACAGCTCGTTAGCTGACTAGCATGTGTAGCAAGGTTGGGGAGTTTTCTTTGAGTATAACAACCTGCTTTTTTTTAGTCTTTTCTTTGAATTCATTGACAAAAGTGGTACAGGCAAGGCGACACACTGGAGTTGAAATTGGGTTTGAGTGAAAATTACTCAAGGTTTTCAAACTCATTTTCTACTAGAAGGCAAGCACATTTTAGAGCAAAGCTGTTAATAATATTAATATTTATTACTAATTGAGACATTGTCAAGCATCCAGAATGAGGGAATGGCAGCGAATAAGCAGCAGACTAAAACCTGCTGAATGAGATTCCTTTTGTGCACTGACGATTACAGGTAACATTAACATGATAAACCTGGTGTATTTAATGAAGCACAAGAGAAAATGAGGAAATGCACAGACTTATGAGTAGTTCTGAGTGCTTCAAGACAGAGTCAGTGTCGCTTCTGTGCAGTATTGCAGTATTCTGTATATTACAACTCACTATTGCCAGCCTGTGGGCTGCGTGAGAACACTGACCCTGCTGAGCTGCTCCTGTAACTGTTCCCTTAGAGACAAGGGGCACTTATCAAACTGCCTCTTCAGCTCATTGTACTCATTCCTCTGCTTTTCCAGGGCCTTCCGCTCAGCCGACACATTAGCCCTCCCCTAAAAACACACAGAAATACACACACACACACACATATGTGCACACAGTTATGCCCACATTCAGACACACGTACAACACCAAGGAGAAAAATAAAATCACGGGTAACTCAAATTCATGCAGTCAGGCTTGGAGGCTAACTGGTAATCAAGGCAAGTTAGAGAAGATTTAGAGGAACCAGAGGTTAGGCCAAGCAGAGGTGTTATGCATTTAAGATGTTTAGAGCATTTGGTAAAATGTAATTATTAAATATAATTAAAAGAGCTTCTGCATATCTCATAAGCACTTTTGATCACATTCGGCAAGACTTCAAGTTGTTCTTTTACTCTGTGCTTTTTAAACAGATGTGTGCATGTGTCTCTTGTGTTTTCGACATAAGCAGTGCAAGTCAGTGTATCTAGAATATTTGCATATTTATGATGAATGAGTGAGATTCACGTGTTCAGACGCGGAGGTTCAAGAACATGTTATTCACGTGCAGTTTGTACATGTAAAATCAACGCCTACTGGATTTCCACCCACCTTGTCCTTCTCTTTCTGGGTGGCCTTGTCCAGCTGGTTGAGTTTGAGCTGTAGCTGAGAGATTATTTCATTTTCAGCCTCCACCTGCTCCTGTTCTGCCCGCCACTCTGCCTGCAGCAGGGCTTGCTCCATCTCCACCTACAGACAAATATGGAGTCAGAGTCTGCAAGTTAAACAAATACTATAAAGAGCTTCTTCTCCTCTTGCTGCATTGGTGAGTTGATCTAAGAGCATGCAAGCTAAAAGGTGAAATATTTCATTAATGGTTATAAACGGCAGTGTACATGTGTGCCTGCTGACCTCATGTTTGGTCTCTTGCAGCTGCTGCTCCAGCTCACTGACTCTGTGTTTCAAATCATCAACCCTGGCCAGGATCCTGTTCCTCTCCTCCTCCAGGTAAATCTCCTCCTGTCCAGCTAACAGCTCTTCACACTGAGTGCAGATTTACATATTAATAAAAATAACACAATTCAAATCAGCCACATCATTTAACACTAGGATGTGTATTTTACCTCTTGGTGCGTGCTCTCTGTGCTGCTAGACTCCTCTCTCTGGATTTCCTCGTCGTTCTCTCTCACCCTCTGGTTTCGGCCGTCTCCCGGGAGAGCCATCCCCCCTCCCGAGTCTGAACAAAGTCCTCTACCAGCACCCAGCAGACCACTCTTCACCAGCTCCACAGAGCCGTCCTCATGATTATACTCTGCGCACAAATTCAGGATGGTCTCCAGTCTCTGTCGCTCCTTTAGAAGACATGCAAAATGTAAGCACGGCTGATATTAGAGATCACTGTATAGATTCGTGTCCTTGAGTGACATTGTCCCATTTAGGCAGCTGTCCCTCTGCCGCTGGCATGGGACAACAGTAACCCGATAGCAGCGGGGCTGAAGCTGATGCAGACTGTCTCTCGGGAGGGGGCTTCTTGGTCAAACCTGTCTGAGCTGCTTGAGTTGTTTATGAAAACACAGTCTGCTGTAACTAAGAAATCCCAAAAATGCAAGATCTGTGTGTGCTGGATGAATGTATTGCGGTAGATGTTGCACTTTTTTACAAACTTATTTTTTGCCTACTGCATCATCTCACATGGTTTGAACTTGTGGCCCAGTGTTGTCTCTCATTACAGCAGACAACAGCATGTTTGCTTTAATACTAAAATGATGTGGAGTATGTAATCATCATTCCAGCGAGGAGTCTGGCAATACGAGGTACAATTGTACCCAATGTGCTTCTTCCTGTACTCTGCTTTTGTCTGCTACATAAAAAAATCAGCCAGTTAAAACCACCAGCTCTGTTGTTGCAAGATTTACTCCTCAGACTGTCTGAGGGGAAAAAGCAGTACTATGAAAACTATGAAATGACATTTTAGATTAGGAAAAGGGGCTAAATATATAGATATAAAGTCAACGTAAACCATAAAATGGTTTAACCCCTTAGCAGTCCAATTAGTCCCCTAAACCATCCAATGTACCGTGGGCGGTACGTCCGACTGCTAACAGGTTAATAGATTGTAATGCTAATTATTTAAAGCTATATGTTATTACATTTTTAATACAAGTGAGCATAGTAAAGCAGGTTTTAAGTTGAATATTCAACATTAATTCTTACTTAGTTTCACCCTTAGTTTGCATCAGTAGGCACAATACAAATTATTTTAATACCTCTGAGATGTTGTCTCATGGAGCACAGTTATTCTGAAAAATATGTATTTACATAAATATCTTAGATTTTCAGATCTCCAGATGCTGGAGAATCTAGATTTTCATTAACTTCATTAACAAGCGACCAGTTTCTCCACTTCACCACAGTGTCTGCTTCACCTAAAGGTAAATGCGTTTCATTATAAAGAAAAAATGGGGAGTGCCCACATTTCATAAACCCGAAGAAAATTTAGCATATGCACTTTATAACAACATTTCCACACACATATTAGTAAATGAGGACCACTGTCAGAAGCCATGCTTGTTGGTTGTTTTTTATAATTGTAATATTTTGTAATATTTTGTCCAATAATTGTCCATGAGGTAATTTTTGCAATGATCTTCACTCCTGGGAGGATTGGCAAGTGTCTTGAATGTTTTTACACTAGTGAATAATCTTCCTCACTGTAGAACGATGGATTTCATATTGAACGAGTGTGTACTTTTCTGTTCCACGTGACTGTATGAGTTGTTACTATAACCAACGAAGCAAATGCATGAATTTTGGGTTTGAGTGAAAATTACTCAAGGTTTTCGAATTGAGAAAGGAAACTTTCTCAATTAACTCCAGCTCTCTCTCAAAAATACCCTGTGGCCACTTCTCAGTGGAAGTGGTGCTAAAATTAAATTCTCTATTGCATTACTTCCTCTCTGACAATGCCCTTTGCTTTTCCTGAGAGATAACCTGCAGAATAGGGTTTTAAAGTGCAGGCAATATTATAACTATAGGTGGGTTCTGCATCTGTGCCAACTGTGCCAAGAGTGTGGCTTGCCAAATATAGGAATGTATTTTACTGAGAGGATATCCTCCTTTTGTCTGTCCCAGCAGGTCTGCAATTTGTGTGTTTGAGGGTTTAATACAAGATTATGATACTAAAAAACAAGAACGTTTTATAGGCCCTGAAAATGTTTCTCTACATGCCAGTGGGGTTTGTTAGCGCCATTCTACTAAAGAACCAAGACTGTGTGGTAAAAACGAGAGGGCAGGAGAGAATCACTGCTCCAGCTGACACTGGGAGAGAGCTGGATTATCACAGGGCTGACACACAAAGACAGACAACCATTCTTGCTTAAACAAGTTATAAATCTACCTAACAGACAATAAACCAGGGCACGTGGACAAAACCCATGCAGTTACTGATACTGAGGGAAACGAGAGAAAAATAACAGGCAGGTCTGAGCCCAGGACTGGCTTTGAAGCGAGATTGCTAAACACCACATGGCAACATGGCAACCGAAAAATTAATGTAAAAAGAAAAAAAAACAGCCTACTAGAAACTGCTAAAGCTCATAATTTAACTTTTCATTCTTAGTAGGACCCAGGTTTACACTTAAGGCACTTTTCCAACCTTTCTGCCAAATTAAGCCAAAAAAAGCTTTTTAACCTCTGATCAGAGTCCGGCTTACTTTTTATCCCACACTGGCCTTCATGCAAATAAGCTAATGAGCCAAACCTCTACATAATTATTATCTGACTTTACAATAATTAGTTAATATTACAGTTGCCTATTAAAATGGTCACAAAGTGGTTGGTCGAGTCAGAACATGTGATTTCTATATGTGTGCTATTACTCAGTAAAGTTTCATAAAGCTTCTGCATAGGAAGGTGTTTGACAAAACAGCAAATGATATTGCTTTTAGCCTGTGAAAAACTAAAGTCAAATACTGGAATTAAATTAAAATATATATACACATAGATATAGATTTTCCACTTATGTAAAGTCCTCTTATTTCTGTCTTTTCACCTGCTTTCTCGGCCCTTTTCTTACTCTTTCTTCATGCCTGTCAAGCCCGGCATTGCCATATTACACTTGCACTTAAGAACAATAACAAAAATGAACAAGAGGAGCCTAAAGAGAGTATATAGTGCTCATTTTGGAAAAGCAAATATATTTGACACAATAGTGAATTCAGATCCCAATTTTGATTCCAAGAGCTGCCAGACAAGACAGGCTTATAAAGAAATAAATTCAAATATAGATCACAAGGGAAAAAAAAAAATAATCAGCACACGCTTAGTTCAAGAAATATCTGTTCTTTAACTCCTTGGGTAGTAGACAACGTGTTCTACACATGACACTGCAGGTGACTCAACACAATTCTAGAGTAGCTCAAGTAGTAACTATTTTATTTGTTACCAGAAACCCTTTGGGTCCTTAAATAGAGTGCGGACATGAAGGCCAGGCAGCGACCAGCCGCTGAGGTGGGCGCTTCAGCTGTCACTAAGCCGGCAGGATGAGGTGGGGCTGATGTATGGGGGTTGGGTAGGGGGAGGTGTGTGTGAGGAGTAGACTGAAGATGGATTACAAGTATACGATCTGTGATCGAGTGTGGGTACAAATAGGAAAGAGCCTTGAGTCGAGCGCAGATAGCTTTGAAAGTAAAAGCAGCTCATTCTCTTGGTAAATAACCAGCCCGACCCTCCGCTCTGGACCCCAACACTTCTGGAAGAATGTTCACTCCGTATCACTCGGGCCACATGGGCTGACCATTCCAGTAATGCTCAGAGGAGATGAGCTGCTGGAAGTATGCAACAGGATTTAGAGAAGACATGAAAGCAGACATGGAGTCTGCTATGCCAGCAGTGCCTCTTCTACTTAACTGTGTTTATGCCCTTTATAGTCATACACTTTGTTATCCCTGTAGTCTTAGTCTTCATTCATAGTCCTGTGTTGTTTTTATTGCTGTGTATGAAGCTAAAGATCTCTGTTCATAGTGTGGAAAATAAAGTAAATATGTTTATTTCCTTTCTACAATCAAACAAGATTCAAACACTGCTAAAAAGAGATTGAACACTGCACTTATACTTGTTTCCACAACTGCAAACCAGTATTGATGTTCACTTACCAGTTTCTCCATTTCCTGCTCACGCAGCCTCTCCTCTCTCTGCCAGCGATGGTATTCAAGCAGCTCGTCCTCATTGTCGCTGATCTCAGAGATGCTGTTTTTACGTTCCCGAGTGTATGGTTTTGGAAGATTTGGGTCCTTGCCGGATGATCCCTTGGCAGTCGGAAAAGAAGTCTTTCTTACGCTATGAGGGCTAGCGACAGGAGACAAGCCAGATGCAGAGCCTAAGCTTGAGACCATGGCATTTCCTGGCGCAGGCCTTGACTGCCTGCTTCCCTGCTCCTTCTCCAGCCCAGGGAGTGGTGATGGACTCTGGGCATACAGTGCCCGCATGACTTCTGCTTTTGAAGGAGTCGTGAGTTTGCGGTTGCCCTGGGGGCTCTCTAGGATGGGGTTAGCATTGAAGCCCTGTGAGGGAAGGGGCAGAGCCGAACCCTGCGATCCTGAGGTCCCTCTGCCGGGCACCCTCAGGGCGGTGGACCCAGACGAGTCTGGAGTAATGACCCTTTGAGATATGTCTACATGGGAAAGAGACTGAACCTGCTCTCGCAAGGGGCTCTGGGATCTCTTCTGTAGGGTGGAACCCCTTAATTGAGGACTTGACGGAGTCTTTGGGTAAAACTTGATGGATGATGGTTTGTGGCTTTGGCTTAAGTTTTCTGCGCTCTGTCCTGACCCCCTGATATGTTGTGTGGGGCATGATGTTGCCTCTGCCCTTGCGTTCCTCAGAGGCTTTGGACTCTCCTGGGCCTTTTGACTTCCACTGGTACCACTTGCAGCCACAGAGAGTGAGGGCCGTGGATGCGGGACAGGGGTGTGATTGGTATGAGGTAACCGGGCAGGTGTTTTGCTGTCAAGGTTATAGCCCAGGAAGCTGCTGCTGTTCTCATAAATTGAGACATCTATTTTGGAGTTGCTAGTTCCATTGAGCATGTCTGGGGGAACGGGATGTTTACCAATCCCCGGTGATGATGAAGTCTTGAGCACCAAAGAGTCCTGCAAGGTTTTTGCCATACTGTTAATTTTGGAGTCATGGTTCCCATTCAGAGCCTTATGGGGGTCTGCAGGAGGAAGACAGAAACACTTGTGCATGAGCATTCCTGCTGAATAAAGGGAGAAGACAGTTGAGCAAACACATAAACACTCAGTGTGACATCTTTGTCCTTTTGACCTCCACCATGCCTCAGGACGGCTGCAGGACACAGAGGGTCAGTCCACACAAGGAAAAACACACCCCGCCTGCGCATGTTGTTGCACACGCACATTCATACATAGTGGCTTAATAGTGATAAATGTCTTGGAGCCCATAGGTTCCTGTATGAACCAGTGGTCGGGATGCTCCTTAGCTGTGCTGCAATCCTAAAGGGATCCAAAGCAGCTAAATATACATCGACAGCCATGTACCTCATTCAGAGCAGATGAAATCAGGGTTTGGTCAGGAAAGAGTGAACACAGTGGGCAGGGTGTGGCGGCTCTTACTGTTCAGGCACTGACAGCCAGAGCAGTAAGGTCAGAGGAGAATAGATTCTAAATATCACCTAGAGCACATGGCAGCAGTTACAGTAGGCGGTGGGCCAGAGTAGTATAACATAACACAAATGTAAGTGTAACAGCTGACATATTAAAAGCAAGAAAAGATTACAGCAATCTTTTTGTGCAACGAGGTCACACACTGAGCGAGAATCACAGATTTAAGTGGAGTAGATCACAATGTAGGCCACAGATAATTAGCTCTGAACAAGCTATTTCTGCATCCTGTCAAAGATAATAATATTTCAGTCAAACGTCAAGACTAGCAGGGCTGAAAATGTTTGACTTTTTCGCTTTTGCAACAAGTATCTCGGTCAGATTTTGTTTACTGCTTAATCTGTGGGTATTTTAAAAAGGCAACCACCTAAAGTTTGATGTCTGAATGTCATTCTACCCAGACATCCGGCCTCTTAATCACTTTAAACTAAACAGTGTCAAATTGTAAGGCACCTATTCAACATTAACAGGAACTGATTGACTTTTACAGCAGGAAATTATGACTCCAAAGTGGTTTGTGTGCCCAAAGCATTTGCTCTGCCCAGAATAGCTGCTGAGCAAACTGTGCAACCCTCGTACACACAGTTGTTGCAACAAGATTATATTAGGATCACAGGAAATGTTGGAATGGTGTTTGCATTTAATAATCATTAAAATGGGATCTTTACCAGATGGAGTTTTTGTGGCGCTCAGCCCGCGGGTCCCCTCTGGTAGCATGCTCTTCATCCTCTGAGCCTCTTCGGGATGGTTGAAACGGAAAAAGGCCGACTGACCGAAGCACAGCATGCACCCTGCCAGGAGAGGCGGCCATGGACATACAAAACTTTAGAGTCAACATCATTCATATCACACTAAATCTACAGCAATAAAACTGGACTGTTGTTAATCTATGTATTTTTTCCAAACATTATAATTTAATTTAGATCTTACAACTTTATACTTTTTACAGACCACTGCATGTGTCCTACAGTATGCAGACCAATTCATGCTTTCCTTTGTCAGTAATTGGTGCACTGGAAGGTGAGTGAGGTGTGATTGCAAACCACCAGATGAGGTGGTAAAATAAGGATTTCTTTCTTTTTTGATGATGAAATGCCGAGTTTGAACCTCCTAAACAAAGTTTTGACTTGTTAACTAACATGAGCTGACTAGTTCAACTTACATGTAATTAACCGGTAAGTGAAATCAGCTCCTCATCAGTAGCTTGCATTTCTGGAGTCTTTCAAGAATCCCTGTACTGATATTCCACACGAAGTTTAACATGTAGCTGATCCTTTAGAGTCCATAGACCCGCATCATTGTTCCTTATGATGTATAAACAAAGCCATTTCCTCCATTTACGAGTACTCGTCTTTTTCAGTTGTCCTTTGAATGAAGCAAAGCCTGAAGTATTCTTGTTCAGCAGCTGCTGCCTCCACACATACCGGCTTCAAATGACATTTTGGTATAGCTGCTGGCTTGGATCTTATAGAGAGGGGACTGAGGGGGGTGGGACTGTAATGTCTTTTTTTTTTATAGCAACTATGCATGTTACCGGAAGGGCTTGGAATTGTTTTGTCATCATGACGCCTGGCAGTGTTTTTATCAACGTAGCCTTAATTTAGACATTCAGATACTCAACATTTTATTTTCTATTGCGGCTCTGCAAAAGCAACTGTTTGCCCTACTCAGTCTGTCACCATCAGGTTTATATTTTGTATTTTGGTAAAAGTGGTAAACAGGGTAAAGAGCAGTTATTTTAGTTACTTAAGCCTGTGACGGTGCTACCTTGAGTAAGCCGATAAGGTTTGGTGAGGCGAACGCCATCTGCTGAGCACTGGTTTCCACATGGGTACAAGGTGATGTTGCCTGCCTGGTTTTCAATGTAGCAATGCTTAGCTGCGATGCCGGGGCCCTGCAGGGGGATATCTGTCCCCTCACTGCCCAGCGTGGTTTTCCCTGCAACAAGAAAGAAAAACATCTGTCAATAATTTTGGAGAGTCATGTGGTTCGAAATACATTAGTAAAACATTCTTAGACCTGCAGTTCAAAGCCAGTGATGATGGGAGTTGAGTCACAAATGGAACCAGCTTATGAACTCATGTTAAATAACAGGTGTAGGTCTCAGGAGGTGTGTTTAGCCTGACAGATAACAGGGATCTCATCAGTGGAAATTAATACACCCATCTGCTGACCCTGGTGTGTTGTTCTTAGGTTATCAGTTACATTTTGTCTGTAGGTACAGTAAATATAGCCTGACACAAACACATACTATATTTATATTTTAGCACAGAGGAAATGGAGCACACACACACACACACACACACACACACACAAATCCCCTCTTCTCTGGGGTGCCACAGCCTCTCCTCTCTCTCCTGTCAAATGTTAAGGCTCGGGGGAAGACGGAGACAAATGGTGCAAGGAAATCACAGGCAGCATTTGTAAGTGTGCCTCAGTACAAGTAACAACAACACGCTCAGAAGTTAGTGTGTCATCAGTCACTGTCACTTTATTACTCTTGACATTCTGTGCTGCTTACTTATTAAAGAACAATTGCCTCACATTTGGCAATTCCACTTAAGGAAGTGTCAGTAAAATACAGTAGACTCCACTTATGATTATAATTCTCCAGTTGAGACCCTAACTGTCAACCAAACACACAGATATATTCTCAAAACCACACACACACACACACACACACACACACACACACACACACACACACACACACACACACACACACACACATAAGGGTTGTGACCTTCCAGCAGTGGTAGTAAAGTGATGGCTGTGCTCAGGCGTCCACTTCCCAGGCTGACCAGGTGGGGGCGCTCTGCCTGGACTTTGAGGGATTTGCCTGTTTCAATCAAGTCGAGCGGAGTGCTCTGTTAAAATAATAAAACATCATCAGAGTTATTTTTACACAGCATAAGGATCTGTTTAAGACAATAGTAGTGGGTAATATTTGGATCTGTATGCATGAAGTAAACAGCGTGTCACAACATAACATATAGCATGTAATTAAGCCTGAGTTGGATTGTACTACAGGCCTCACCCAGTAATGTGGCTTTTTTTTTCTCTCCCATGAATAAGATTTACAGATGGACAAATTCTTATGTGTTGTACATGGCATTAGTTCAATAGTCAGCTACATTTTGTGATGCTGGAAATAAATCCGTGCACAACCCAGATGTCTGTCTGCAGCTGGGAGACACTGGGATCATTTTAATAGGATAATGACTGATTTTATTTGGCAAAGTCAGACGTATTTGTTAAAAAATAAAGAGTTGTAGAAAGAAAGTCAGAAAAGTTAGAGCAAAAGCACACTTACATTACTACACTTATAGTCTTGTGCTATAAAACCAGATATGCTTGCTCTGAAAGCTTGCACTAATGGATGTGAAGCTGATATTACTGCTATGCTCCTGCTTTTAAACGCATAAACCTCTCAGTAATGCTGAATAAAGCTGACTTACAACAGATGCTGCTAGTAAAACAAGTTACAATTTAACTTAACTTGTGTCTGCTATAAATAGTCAGTGGCACCGCAGGAAGAAATGCCTCACCTGTAAGACCTGGTGCGTTTGTCGCCCATGCTCCACTTTATTCCTGCTCATGCGGTCCATGTCGGCTGGACTGGCAGAGTTATCCGACTCATGAAGGTCCTGAAGCGCAGAGACAGAGTGGCAGGGCATGAATGGGAGCGCTGGGAATACTGCTACTACAGTTGTACTACAATGAGAACAGTGCTTTCCATAGAAACCCTTCTGTCCCAGTTATAAGCCCATGTGACCAAACCGTTGTACAGAGTAATTGTTTCTTCAGAACTAAACACAGAGCAATCCATCAAGAAAGCTGCTATTGATTTATGCCTCAGCCTTTAAAAAAAAAAAAAAAAAAACGTTCGAGAATGAGAGCAACAAACACAACAATAGCAACCACAGATTTTATGTGAGATGTGCTTTGGATGCATAGCAGAAGGTTTGAGCTGGCTCTGCAGGTGCTTTACTCATCAGGGGTCAGATGACTGCTTCGTCTGGCTGTGGTGAGTCACCGTGATCTTACAAACAAACAGTCCAAACTGTCTGCAGAAACATGTTGCAGATTAGAGCCGGCTGTCTGCTCGTCTTCCTCCAGTCAGACAGGAGAGCTACAACAAGCCATGAGGACTAGACATGGCTCAAACAAACACGCACAAACACATAGGCAGCCCGGATGACTCACTCATATTTCCACTAAAAGCTCCCATCCGCATCTTTCACTATCACTTGTTTTGCATTCTGGGCATCTAAGCAAAACTAGAGTAGACGCAACTACCTTACTATCTAATGTCTGTTGTGTCTACCCGAGGATGAAGAGCTGCTGTGTGTCGTGCTTGACTCTTGGTTTTACATTTCAAAGTAGAGCTCAACGCCGCCAGTGCCACTGTGCTTGAATGATTCAGTTTAAACTCTGTGACATGTCTTGCGGTGTTTGTTATAGTGCACAGAAGACACGTCATTCCCACAGACACTTTTTTAAGGGCCTGAGCTCTTTGTCGGCCTATGTTGTCATCACTGATTAATTAAAAAACATTTAAATATCCAGCGTGCTCCAAGTTTAGCTCACGGCGTTTTTACACAACAGGGCGTTCAGTCTGCGTCTGATGTCACTCCAGGCAAGGCTGCTGGGTGAAACCGCATACGTCTGACAATCGCGTCCAGTGTGCGAATCTCAGAGGACCCAGTGACACGAAGAACAGACCGTCCCCTCTATTCGTCACTGACACAGGACCCCTCGCGCCTCTGCTGTCAGCCCCACTGCCTGTCAACACTGGGCCTCTTTGAGCCACGCAGTCAGACACAGGACAGGAGAGTGGGCAGGCTAATGTGCCTCTGTCTGCCTCACTCACACACTCACACACACAAACACATATGCTCCTGCTCCGAAAAGCCTCAGTGATTTAACGTACACACCCAGGCAGAGGAACAGTTTTAATGCTTGCGAATGCAGGCCCTCGCATAGTAACCTGTCATTATGGAGGCAGTTATGCCCTTCAGAGCTGCCACAAGCTTCTGAAAATAGATACTTGCCTGCCACACAGACTGGGCTGCCACTTTTAAAGAGAAATGACTTTGGTTTAGAGTGAACAATGAAAAATCAGAGGAATACACAGAAAATCTAACAGCTGGAATGATCAATAAAAAACATGAAATAAAATAGAGTTCTATTACAAAGAGAAGATATTAGCACAACAGTGCTGGTGAAAACAGCCAAGTGTTTACTTACTTCACTGACAGACAGGCAGCTTTTACCATCTCTTTACTCTTGCTAAGTCCAGACAAAAGCTGGGTCCATGGGTTTGCCTGACAGTTGCTAGCACATAGAGCAGTGTCCACATTATTGTGTATGTCTAGCTCCTTGCTTTTTTCATTCACTCACTGAGTTCCTCTGCTATTTCCCTCCTCCCAACCCCTTCTCCTGCCCATCCCGGTGCAGAATTACATCAGATTACAGTTACAAACAGTAGAGGGGAACCAGGCACTGCCCTCCAAAACATACTCCCAATTCCTCCATATTGATTGCTTCTCCTTTTTTTGGCAATTATGAGTAAATAACTTCACCCGAACATGCAGTTTCAGAACACTCCAGAATTAGCTCTGCACAGAGTTCACATCCTGCTGAGAGAATGGTTGAAATGTTCAGGCTCTCAACAAGCTTTCCATTAAATGAAAGTTCAAATGGACCGCACCGCCCAATCACACAAGGCGGGGCTGTCTCCTTAAAAGTGTCTATGGGTTAAGCAGGTGTTAACAGTCTGACCCATGCAGGAAATAACATAAAGTGTAGGAGGCGGTGATGGAAAAGACCTTGTGTCCTCTGACTTCCTGCTCTGAGCTCTGGACCGCTGATGCAACGAACTCCAAAAGAAGTGTTTCCACTCTGGAAAACTGTCGAACAACACTTTATGATAACGCTAACTAAATGGACGACGGTGGATTACAATGCTTCCACTGTGTAATGATGGAGCAGAGCGATATGAAAGGTCCACAGGAAGTGAGCGAACACATGTGAGCATCTTTTCAGACGTCCCACAGGAACTATTTGGCTTACAGACAAACACAGAGAGAGTAGAAGAGAGTGGGAGAAAGCCTCCACTATTGATCTCTCAAGGCTTTTCCCATGGTCGGCGGCCAGAGAGTAGAGGGAGGAAGTGAGACGGATGATGACTCACTGAGGAGAATGAAAACAAACAAACAGAGGCAGCTTAGTAACCCGATGGACTGAAGACTGCAGAGGTCTGCAGATATGGTTTGTGTTTTGAGTCCTCAGCGATCATGTGGAGGCTACAGCTGAGGAGGTAAAGTTTACTGAATGACCTTTAAATGGTGATTACAATGGAAATCCCCATATAGCTGTCCATCCATGTGAACAAGCAGATGGAAGTGATTTTTAAATACAATGCAGTCTTTATTATTTAACGAAATGGAACATCTGAAAGATAAATGGTGAATGTAGTTATCTAGGGCCAAGGAGTTTCCACATATCTTTCTTTAACAGAATAGATAGCTGCTTACTTACTTATATAGATAGGTACCCAAGTGGATATCAATATATTACTTTAATCAAGGAGCACTACCATGAAGATAATCTAAGGAGCTTGGAAAGAATAAACCTTTCACCTCTCATCTGAGAGGCTTCTTCAGTTCTGCAGTTGCCATGACGATAGTAATAATTATTCAAACATAGACTAAAGACCATCCATCCATTTGCTTCCACTTATCCAATTCGGGATTGCAGGAGCCTATCCCAGCTGCCATGGTGCATCAGGTGGGGTTGACCCTGCACAGGTATGTCACATGGCTAAGAAAGAGAGACAATCAACCATTCACACCTATGGCCGACTGACAATCAGTAGTTAACCTAACCTTACTAACAGCATGTCACTGAACTATGTAAGGCAGGGGAAAAACATTGCTAACCACTGTGCCACCATGCTGCCCAGTACCACAGTGTAATTCTCATAGAGGAAAGTATATAAATGAAGTCAGACAAAGCAGGTAAAGTGGAGTTGGTGGGGAGGTGGGTTGCAAAGTAGCTTGCAGATGCACAAAAGTTCAGGCAGGCAAAGCAAGTTGAAGATGAACTTTTCAGTCTTTCTGAACTGTCTGCAGTGATATCTCAGCCTGGCTGTGAGCACTCTGGGATGATAATAATAAAAGTCCAAAACAAGCTATGCTGTGAGTGTGTGATTTCCCACAGATACTGAACTGCTTGTCTTGTAGGAGGTTTGGATCAGTCAGCTTGTGAACCCTGCAGTTACACACTGTGAAACAGATGTCTGCAGGTCTCTGCAGGATGACATTAGGCTGCAGGTGGAAACAGTGAAGATGGCAACAATTATGCAAGTGGGGGCTCAGGCAGTCAACACTCATGCAGGCTGTGTAGGAAGCTTGATGAGAAGCAGCTTACACATAACGCAGATTTCATTGCCTTAAATTGAGGGTCTCGCTCTTTACTTCCTCTCAGACCAAGCATAAATCCTACCCCTTCCCTTAACACTGACAGGACAAAACAAAACATTTCCTTTTAGACAAACCTTAACCTAAATGTAACCTGTAATTATTCTGATGCCACATGTTGAGGGGTTGGCGAGGCTCAGCTCAGGACAGGAAATACTATCCAGAAGGAGGCGGTGATCGTGGAGCGATCACAGAACATCTGCAGCCCAAAGTGTTTGTAGAGTTATGGGAAACACCGGGTCTCATTTTTGGAATAATATCAGAACATTGCTGCATTATTGCTGTACAGCAATAATGCACACACACAAGAATGCCATTCAAACCTCCTGATTGGCTAAATTGAAACAAATCCAGTCACACTGAGAAAAAACAGTACCAGCTCAAATCATGTGATTAGTCAAATGATGCTCAGAAAAGGCACAAAGCCAAACAAACTAGTGAACAACAGGAAATTAGAGACATTACCACAAAAGAGTTTGAGTTGCCCACAAAACCAATGGACTGTCTTCACGCGTGACATCTGTCCACTTGTCTTCTTCAGCTTTTTTAGTATGTCTGTATGGACTCATCAGATACTTATTTACATGTAAACAAGCAAATTTCCCTCAAAGCAAGAAAGCTATACTCACTCAGGCACAGTTGCACCTCACTGGCATGTCGGAGAAATACCTCACCATACTGTTATTTCGCCAAAGACAGCCTGAGAACTCTCTCCCTCTCTCTCTCTCTCACACACACACACACACACTAAAGTGTCCATTCAGAGCCACCTGGGTTTGGCTCCTATTTTTCTCCCTGTCAGATGACTTTCACCTGCTCATGCCTCCCAGTTAAATCAAAAGCCTGCCTTTAAAGATAATGCAAAGATGCGTAACCTGCCGCAAAACCCTGGTGATGCCCTTCTGTCTTCCACACACACATACAAACACTCAAATAAATATTTTTGTTTTCCCATACCCAAGCTCGAAAGGAACATCTCCTCTTCTGCAGTATGATTCAGTCCAAAGATTAAAAACACAAGACATGGCATCCTCCCAAGCTTTCATGTGAAAAGTCTTCCAGTTCTTTTCTCGAGCATCTTCGCTGCTGTTGAGTAACGTTCAAAGTGAATGTTTCGGTGCGTCTGAACATCATTGTAGCAGATCCAACCCCCCTCTTTCCAGCCCTCTTTTTTTTTCTCTTCCCACTCATCATTCCTCTTTCCCTTCATTAAGCAGGTCCTTCTGTGTCCATGTATAACTTTGTTTCTCACAGATTTGTTGTTTATACCAAGATTTTCTCATGTTCAGACAAATATAGTTGTTTATTTCACAGCAGCTTGAGTACATCTAAACTCTATTACTTTTCAGATGCTGTATAAACAAAGATTACCCATGAACTTGGAAAAACCCTTCTTTTCAGTCTAGATATTTGCTTTTGTTCCAGTCACAGCTTCACCAAACTGTAATTAACATACGAGGTGTTTTGTGGATAATGAAAATCAAAACTTCAAAACTTGCAGAAGGAAAGCCAACAAATTCCATGAAACGACCAAAATGACTGTTTTACCAGAGATCTTTTTTTTGTTGTTGCCACAAACAGCTGAAAAGAGCATCACCAGTAAATTTAGAGACTGTGAAAATGTCAACTCAGAAAATTATAGTTATAACAGCCAGTGGACACCGGGGTTTTTCCTTCTGAGCTGGAATTTTTAGCCTGGATGTTGGTGTTGGACACGTTGTCAAGCCCGAGTAATTGGTTCAGCCTGTCCTGGGCTCGGCTCAAACTTGGTGCGTCATGCTGCTTTTGCCACTATAAAGCACTCAAAGCAGACTGAAATATGTCCTGTGGAAAGGTTACGGGTGAGTTTAGCTGCACTCGACTGAGGTTTAATGAGAAAATATGTAATCCATCCCCACCTCTGATATAAAACAACCAATCATTTTATCAGTTATGGATCCCACAAAAGGATTAATTATGTATTATAGCTGGGCATATACTAATGACACTTTAAAATAGTGCTTTGCTGTGTTTTTTCAGATGTCGTACTATTTTATGTAACAGTTGAAATCCTTTCTTTCCTCCGTGTTATGAAATGGCTTATGGTGCACATCTGTCAGCACAGACAGTGATCTGTCTTCAATAGTTGTTAAATAAAAACACATATGGGCAACAATCAGTTTATGCCACAAGTCATTTTGTGAACTTTTTCAAACATCACATGGTGACCCCTGGTGGCAGCATTTGGGAATTACACTCCAGATGTCATGTTTCCACTGACTGAAAGTTTGGTGTAATTTCTGCCAAATGCTTTCTTTCCTTGATGGGGAATTAAAGGTATTTTGAGCACTTTGAAAAGCAGAATGAACAACTGTCTGTTAGCAGGTGTCTTGTTGTGATGCACTATTTGAGACATTTTCAATCAATGCTCATAAATGCTTATGATCTATGGCAAAGATGTCAAACTCATTCTGCAAGCCAACTTTTGTTCCAAAGAAATTTTTGAGTTTAACTACACATTTAATCCCTAAGATATCTTTATATGAGGGGAAAACTGGCTGATTTCAATAGTATGACTTGGTTTTTCTACATGATAAAGAAATGCTGCTGTAGCAACTTAATGAATTCTTGTACTTAAATTGTTAGAAATGTTAGAAGAAAAAAAAAAAACGTGTAAAACTGCAGGAAAAGTCCCAGACTGTCCTGTAAATACAAAACAAAAAAGTGTTGTGGATTGTAAAACTGAAATTTCTATAGTAGATAGTGTAAAACGTATGAAAACACAGTTAAAAGTACTAAATTTTCACCCTTCTTCACATTTTCCAAAACTGTCCAGTGAGTCGGACTGGAGTCTGCTGGGTCAGTTCTGGCCCCGGGCCTCATGTCTGTCACCCCTGATCTATGTGGAGATAATTTACTGCCTAACATCTAATTATTCTGTGCTTCGGAATAATGAAATATATTACTCAAATTATTCCTCAGTGGTACGGCTGCTGCACAGGAGCTGTGCATACTGGGTCAGACGTCACTGTGCTGGTAAACTGCAGCTGCCGGTTTCTTCACATGTAACGAGGAAACACCTGGAGCTTTAAGGAGAATGAGCCGTTGGCATGTTTTTCAAGCTTTAACCACACTTTGAACAAACAAACATATTATTCAGGTCGCTCATACGCAAAGATAAAGGTGGAAGCAAATACAAAACAAATGGTAAAACACCCCACCTTAACTCTAGAAATGGGTTACTAGAGCTCCAATTTCTCAGGCATATACCCAAGGAACACTAAAGCAGGATAAAAAGAGCATGTATGCAAATAATCTTCCCTTCCTAATGGGTGCGTTTCACTTTACAGTGATATTACTTATTACTCCAAAAATATAGTCATTGATTGAGGCTGTTAGGTCTGTTGGTCATTGTGGTGCAGGAAACCCTTCAAAATGGATACAAATTTAAAACTGCTCTGTGCATATGAACACTTTTTTGAGAGCTGAAACTCAGATTAGGGTGAGTTATTTGTAGCATGTTATGCTTTAGATGGAAATACGCAATACATATAATACAATATGCCTACACAGATCATTATTTCAGCCACAAATGCATACTAAAGAGCCCTTTCTGCCAAACCAAAAGTAATTTGTAATCAGTCACCACAAAAGCTGCTCAGTCATGCTACTAATAAGGTGAAATGCAACCGGTGTTTCAGGCTCTGGCCCATGTACCTACAGTAAATGTTGATAAGTGGAGGCCATTTTTGTTTTCCTTGTTTGTTGTTAACCGCCGGTCATGAAACAAAGCCCTGGTAAATGAATAGTGTTATATTACAACTCTCGAGCTCACGGTATAATCAGTGGGGTTAGAGACCACCAGTCTGAAATTCAGCTCAACCGGCCAGGCTAGCAGGTCTCCAAAACTAGCAAGTAGCATCGATTAGCCTGAAATCAGCAGAATACATCAGTGCTTACAAAACAGACTTTTTATTAAATAAAAATCATGCGAAAGGGGATGCAAGACAGCAATAATCAGGAAAAGTTGCTCTTTCAATTAGGAGTGGGTGGCCCTTAAAAGGACCGTTGGGTGTTAAGAGTTATTAGCTAGCAAGCTAATACTCCTGTGACTGAGAGGAGGCCTTCTTTCCCGCTTTGCCGGAGCTCGGTGCAGACTGGCCGGTCTTCTTGGGCAGCAGGACGGCCTGGATGTTGGGCAGGACGCCTCCCTGTGCGATGGTCACGCCACCGAGGAGTTTGTTCAGCTCCTCGTCGTTGCGTACAGCTAGCTGGAGGTGGCGAGGGATGATACGAGTCTTCTTGTTGTCTCTGGCAGCATTGCCGGCCAACTCCAGGATCTCAGCGGTGAGGTACTCCAGGACGGCGGCCAGGTAAACTGGGGCCCCGGCGCCAACTCTTTCTGCGTAGTTTCCCTTGCGGAGAAGACGGTGGACACGGCCGACGGGGAACTGCAGACCGGCGCGAGAGCTGCGAGTCTTAGCCTTGGCACGTGCCTTTGCTCCAGTTTTACCTCTTCCAGACATCGTTGGTTATTTAAATAGTTCTTCGGAATCGAACCACAGCAGTCGTTGGTTTGCTAGTGATGAAGAAGAAATCGCAGCCTCTATATAAACCTCACGCTTTGTCCCGCCCTAACCTGCCATTGGGTTTTGGAATAAAAGTGCTGTTATCTGATTGGCCCTGAGAGAAACGTCGTGAGAGAAAATTAATTACTATTGGTGGATCTCTCCTGGTTTGTAAACAATCACGATGGAGCCTAAAAGGAAGACGCACGGTCGATTGGCTGTTACTGTTACTGCTTTCTGTCAGTGGGTCAAAAGTAAAAAAGGAGGAGCCAGAAAGCCAATCGATTATCTTCCCTCCAACTTTAAATTTTTTGGCGCGCAGACCAGCTCTACGGTAAAAGTTAAATGGAACATTTAACCCTCTGATGTGTGTGTATTGGAAGCCAAGCTTCGTACGCGCTGACCAGTGCAAAAACCTGGACGAAGTATGACCACGTGGCAAATAACATCGAAGATCTGTGTGCCAAAATGATTAAACTTTACACCAAAATATAAAGCTGTTTTTAACTAATAATTTAACTGAAGTTAAAAAAAATACATTATTGTGTACCAACAGGAAATGTTTCTAGATTTACTCATTGGTCAAATGTTCCCACCCGTCCATGCATGTAATAGTTATACATACACATTTATTTCGACTAGTGTGTCTACATAAGTGAGTTTCAAGTAGACCTTTTTGTATTCCAATTGTAATACCTATTCAGAATTCCTTAAATATTTCCCTTAACAAGAATCTTATTAATAAATAAATACATCTAATACTAAACAAAAGCCAAATATTTTTAACAATAAAAACTAAACGGGAAACCAAACCGCTTCAAAAAGAAGCTACCCTTGAAAGAATAAAATGCTGTAAAGGGGCTCTCATCTTATGACCATCGGTATGGAGAGGCCTGCAAGACTTTGGAAAACTACAGGACACCATCCCCCACTGCATCCAAACAAAGACCTATTGACCTGAGTGTCTTCTACTGCAGGTCTGAGAGGAAATGTGCTCTTCTCAAACTTAACAACAGCAGTCCCCATCTTTATCATCCTCAGATATTTAAACTAAGAACAGGTTTAATAGATATACAGTATGTGAGTGCCTTACTCTGCACTATGTGTCCCGTGTATAGTTTGGTTTATATGCCATGCACGTATCTGGTCAGACCTTTTTTAGCTAATCATAGCTGGAACCACATTTCTTTTGTGCACTTTTTCAAGTAAATTTGATTTTGATGAAAACATATAACTGAGAGCCAGCAAGCAGCATTAGCAGACTAAGCAATTACTTGGGGCCCCCATGCTAGCAGGCAACCCCCACCCACCAAGACCGCATGAAATGTCACACAAGACAGGCTAATCGATGTATATTTTGTGTGTGTGAAATATTAATAGTAATTGTAGAAGTGAAAGTTACATATTGTTACTAATATATTAGAAGACTGGTGCCTTAATGCCATTGGTTTAATCATTTTCACTGTAAGAGCTGGGTAAGATACTAAACCCAAGTTGTTCTCCGATGTATTCACATATGTCTCCAAAAGTTTAAATTCTGTTCATCTGGACGTAGCGTTTTCAGTGGGAGAAACATTTCATCACTCATCCAAGTGACTTCTTCAGTCTCAGCTAACTGAAGATTTCCCCAATCTTATAAACCAGGGGTGTCAAACTCAAATACACAGTGGGCCAAAATTCAAAAATGGAACAAAGTCGCGGGCTAACATTAATATTTATTGAAAAAAAAATCTTCCTCCAGATTTAAGAGTGAATCTTTTCTTATGGACTCAAATAAGTTTTGCTGGAAAACTGAATATGGAACAAGCAAAGCTTAATACTAAACAATATATATATTAGCTGTATAATACCAGTGGGCCAGCTCTAGTAGTAATTTGGTATGGCTTCGCGGGCCAAACGTAATTAGGCTGCGGGCCAGAGTTTGACACCTATGTTATAAACAGTACATCTGCATAATGACTGAAACCAGCCCACTGAAGGAACAATGGGCTGTGAGGTCAGTTCCTTCATCATTATTATGCAAATTCTCGTGACCATTGATCAACAACCACTGATTAAAGCCCACTGATCAATGGCCATGGTTACCATTCACAGAGAGTTGGGGAATGGCTGCAATTATAGCATTATACGGTGGTAAAAGATGTACCGTTAGGCCCCTCAATTCAGAGATGGTCTTTCTCTGTTCACGTAAATGGCCTCCTTGACTCCCCGCTCAAACCAGTGCTCCTTCCTGTCCAGGATGGTTACGTCCTCATCATTGAAAGAGGGTCCACTGGCCTGTAGGTGTAAATAGACTGCAGAGTCCTGGCCTGACCAGGTAGCTCTTCCGTGTTGTGCCATCCACTTCGCCAGAGGTTGTTTGGCAATCTTCCTGGCACTTAACAGCGTACACTATGTTACTCTCTACACTATGTCGGGAAACCCGATCCTTGGGGTGGACCAATTTTTGGCGCAGCGTGTTTTAGGGTTTAAAAGCCACAGAAGTAAGTCCCCAAAAACTCTTGGGCCCCTTCTGGTGTTACTAGTCAGGGAAGACAATGAAATGCAGGGAGGAGCCTCACGAAAGCAAACTTATTAGTACATGTAAGTTAATTGCAGGTACAGAAAGTTATGTTCCTTTAATGTTACGCTGTAGCCCATGCGCCTTCACAGACCTGCAAGTGCATCATAAAAAGGAACCTTTTATGGGTTATTGAAAATACAATGAATGGACTCAGGTACAAAGATGATGCTTAAAAAATAATTTATTTGCAATAAATTAAATATTTAAAATATAACAGAAGTCATCAATTTTGCAGCCACTTTTTGTTTCACAATACAGCCACAAATCTTTATTCATAACGTTTGCTTTTTGTGCCTTTAGACGGTGAAGAGGCTTTGTTCTCTTCTTCAGCATTTCGAAATCCTTTTATTAAAAAAAATTATAATTTCAAAAAACAACCATTTATTAAGTTTGGTTTTTCTGAATTCTCATAGTTAATGCAGTCAGTTAAAAGATTATTTTCATGTTTTCAGACAAGACTCAATTGGCCCTAAATCCTATGTACAACTTCACATACTGGATCTATTTGCCTTCAAAGTATGCAAATGCTTTCTTAAAACCTGTGGCTGCTAGTAGATTTCATTAAAACCCTGAGTACCGTATTTCAACTCTAACCCACACCGAGTCCTCTTGCTTTGCCTGAGCGCAGCATTAGTGAACACTGAGACACACCAATCTCCTTTTTTAAATATAAACTGCAGAAATATTTTAGCGTGACGTACATATATCTAAAAAATATTACATTATCATAACAATCCCAAATGTTCACACAGGAAATGCTTTGCTATATTAGTTCATTATTAGGAACTAATCAGATGGCAGCATTCTCTGCAAACGATTTCACCCGCAACCCTTTTGAGGCATTTAACACAACATGTCCTGCACAGTAATGACAGCTGTTACAACAATGAATTCTGTAGAAGCACGAGAAGAGGCGAGCACGCCTGATCGCGTTGCTGTTTTCCCCCGACAGAAGACTGCGAGACTTTCAAAAGTCAAAAAATCACCTTCTGGCTTGATAAATAAGGTGGCTGGTTAGATTTTCAAAAGCAAAGTGAAGATATGATACTCCAGAGAAAGCACCTTTGTCAAAGTAAAAGTACAATATGATCTTTTCAGGTTTTTATATAAGATACAACATTTAACATTATTCTAAAACCAATGTCGAAGCAATCATGGATGGACATTATAGCTAGATCAAGACATTTTTTTTAAACTTACTTAAACTATGTGTTGAAAATTACATTTGTATGGAAAACACACCTTAATGTCTCTATATTATAGTGTAATGCAGCTATGATGATTAGTTGTAGGGGGTTCAAATAAATAGCACTTGTTTAATGAGTCCAACATATTAATAAATTACACTTTAACAACCAGCACATTTTTACATCTGCTGTTAAAAAAAATAAAAAGTCAAAAGTGCAACCAAGAGCATAGTGGCATTTTACATCATCAAAATGTTTTGGAGCGTTTTCACCACCAGTGCCAGTCCAACAATCCCAGAAGCGTGGAACATTTCTTTGTAGCTATTCCCGTCTCCTCCACCGAGCAGCAGATTTCTCCTCAAATTTAACAACAATTCAGAGTCAGCGATGTGATTAAATGAGACTTCTGTCCTGAAAGTGCAATAATTTCTATCCAGAGGGATCCTCCTTTAAAGCTGTGCAGTTGACAACCCACCTGGGGCGCTCAGCCTGTCAAAGACCGTGCTGACGTGTAGTGATAACAGAGAACGCTCTCAGGATGACTCGTGTCCATGTCTGCTGGCCTCGAGAATTAGTTATCCAGTGCGCTTGCTCCTCCGTTGGCGGCCTTGCCTTTTGATTTGCCAGAAGAGCGGAAGGAGAAACGTTTGATGAGGCGCCGGGAGAAGCTGCCAGACTTTTTACGGCTGATGTTTGGTGCGGCGGTGAAGTTATTGCCCAAGTTGGAGATGTCTTCGTGGGACTGGCTGAGGCAGGACTCTTTCTCTCGATGTCTTCTGCGGAAAAGCAGCTTCGTCCCGCTCTGCAAAAAGCCCACTGCAGGAAACACATCGTGGAGTTACTTCTAGTTTCACAAATGATTTCAATTATTTCACAACATACATGACAAACAATCCATGCATTTTTGCGACAGGCTGCTGATAACAAAGTGCCTGAAGACATCATCTAAAACTGGCTCTCTAAGTTCTCTGTCATGTGTAGACACAGCACTGACAAGAGTTTGGAGCCTTTTTTTGCTTGAGCAATTCATAGGTAACGTAGCTTACCAAACTAAAAGAAAAAAACATTCCTCTGAAAACAGTCAAGAACTGGACTGAAAATGAGTGAAGAAGCAGAAAACGTCCAAAGAAAACTTTGAAAGACCATCAGAAAGGTCGCATAACTATTGTTAAAAAGCACTTTGAAAATAAAGTCTGGCTCCTTGGAAGCAAAATATAAAGAAATGAGGGGTGGCTTAGTTTACTTATTACTGCTTCTCCCACTCCTCTGCCTCACCATTCAAATTTAATTCTATTGCATGAAAAAAATACATTAAATTACAAACAAACACATGTTAGTTTGGCTTTGTAGATGCTGAAGTATGGCCTCTAGGGGGCAGCAGAGGAACTGACTGTGGTAAATCTGTGAATTGAACCTGAAGTCCTGATGTTACCTAAGACTATGAAATATTTGTTTGCATATAAAATACACTGTGCCGTTATTAATATAAAAAAAACAGTTAGACATGAAAATTAAATCTAAAAGCACATCGTCTTTGAGACTGAAAAAAATGTAAACCTGCTCATGAAATTCTGCTCTAATGACAAAACAAGAAACATATTTGAATACTTTACAGAATATTTCAATAGCTGAATAATGTTTTTACAGTTACGCTTTTCTGCGAGACGTTACTGAGAACTGGACCTCTGATTCTTTACAGCACAGTCGGCCTGCGTTACCTTTATGGTCCTTGAGACTGCGGGTTTCCAAGGCACCAGTGGAGCCAGTATCTGATTCCACATCGTCCACAGAAGGACGCTCTGATACGTCAGAGGGCGTGGTTTCATCTGGGTCATGGTGACGCCCTGACCCGTAATGGTTGCCGTGCATGGCTGCGTCCATGGCTGCAGCGTAGCCACTTGATAATGCACAGTTATCTTCAGAGAGTGGAACCTGAAGCAGAGAAATATATGTCACTACTGAAATTACACGCCATTACCCCGTATATGACGATTAAATTCAAATATACACGATTATCAGCACACTTTCTTTTAGTGAGGTTGTCGAGCGCTCCTGACACGTTTTCAAAGATTCTCGGGCAAAAATCAGGTCAGAAGATTCTCATTCTTCTGTAAAGTGGTCCAGTGGGGGGGCTGTGGACTAAATTTAGATCACACTCATTCTGCCCGGCTCCTCGTTGTATTTTACAGTAGATTCCCAGTAGCAGTCGCAGCAGTTATTAAGGCTTACAGCTAATTTAATATAAAGACTGAAGGTTGGACTATTTCCTATCAATCATTATACAGGTAACTGATAACCACAAAATAGCCGAAGTTTTCAAATCAAACTCAAAGCATGTGTCTAGAAAGACGGCGTTTTCACTCTCTGACCTTTGACACGCCCGAGATGATTAGCGTGCTCCTTTTCGTCGGTGTCTTCCGTGCTGCTCTGGACGCAGACTCTGTCAGCTGCCGTATGGCGGTTTCTGCAACAGGATCCAGGCCATTAGAGAGGCGGCTGCTCTCTGAGCAACAAAAAACACAAATATGTAAATCAGCACTATACTAGCAGACCACCATGTACTATTTTTATTAAAATATATTGCTGAATTAACTGCTGTTGCACTACATATAAGTTTGTGCTTATCTTTTATCTGTTTTGTGTCAGCGATTAGCTTCCCGGTGCACCAAAAACAGCACGTAACTCCAGCCCGTGTGCGAGTTATGTGATGCTTTTGAAAAGGATTACCTGCACGGAGCGCACGATGCGTACTCAGAGTGCATTCCTCTCGACTCGTGTTACTCTGCTGCGTGTTGCTTATCCTACTTTGCATCTGTTATGTAAAACAAATCTGGTTTTCAGGGTAGAACTCACTGCTCGCGTTGGGGCTGCTGCTGCTTCTGCTATCAGGCAGGACGGTGGGTTTCTTCTCATTCACCTCCACTTTAGACGGAGAACGCAACGGGGAGTCACCTGAAAGGGAACGCTGCTATTTCATTTCTTATTATTGACACTACTAAAAAAAACCTCATCAGGCACCTGCCCTGCCTGGTTTGGTGACATGCTTTGCTTTGTCAAACGCACCTGGACTGCGATCGAGTTTAAGTCGGGACTGGACCGTCGTGACGGTGGTGACGATGGTTCCGTCTGGCATGATGGTTCGGTCCACGTCAACTTTCTTGGTGGGGGTGAGAGAGGAGCGAAGTAGCAGAGCTTTGTGGGCACTGCTAGGCTCCTCTGTTTCTTGGTACAACAGCTGGAAGAGGAAAAAAAAACAAAAAGTGTACAAGCTGGAGGATTCTTCCTGTTAAAAGGGAGTTCTTCCTTCCCACTGTCACATAGTGCTTGCTCAAAAACGACTGCCTGATTGTTGGTCTTACATAAAGCACCTTAATCCGACTGTTGTTGTGCTTTGGCTCTATATATAAATTGGAAATTAAGTTATTAAGAAATGACAGAATTTGCCAAATGAAATGTTACTCCACAGAGACAAAGCACGTTTATTCTCATTTTCTCTCTCTTTAAAGACAATGTGAATTAGAAGAAAGCCAAAAAAAGAGCAACAAGTTGGCTGCTGGAAAGTCTACAAGAGATCTGACACAGCGATTATAAGAATGACAATGGATTTTGTATCAGCTGTTACACAACACTGCCTCTTTTGTTGGGAATCTTTGATAAAGTCCAGATCTAGATAATAAACCGTAACGCAACCTTCGTTCTGCGTCAAAGCACAAGTAAGAATTTCAAACACTCCCTACACTCTAGAAATCTAACTCGTCTGGTCACTCACCTCAGCGGTGATGACAGCGTTTGGCGTTGAGTCTTGGCCGGACCTCATGGACAATACGTGCTGCCCAGTGGGAACTTTACCCTGGATGTCCAAAGCAATGGAGGCGTGACCCGGCAGGAATTCTAATCATATTTAAACACAAAAAGAATATAAACAAATTGTACAAAAAGCAAAAAGGTCTTTCCTTTTACTGTAGTTCTGAGGCCAAAAAAACGAGCCTCTCCAGACATCACAAAATGCTAACAAAGACAGTGAGTCTGCCAATACTGCATTTTCAGCACTGATGACTCTGCTTAAGCTGTAATATGTTCCTGCTGATCAGCTTTCTGAGCAGCAGCCAGTAGTAAATTGCTATTGAACTATGCCTTACGTTCCCGTTTGCCACTCCGCTCCAGAAGTCTCACTCTCAGCTCTTTGGTTTCTGGGCCCAGCTCCCTTCAAACACAGGAAACAAATGAGTTAGCATTACAGTGAAACTCCATTATCCAAGTATTATTATTTCAATTAAATACGTTTCTTTCAACAGCCATTACTTCTCTGGAACATTAATATTAATACAAATATTTTAACTACTTGATTGTGACTGTGACATTATGGGCTCAAGAAATTCTGATGTTGCTAAATCTGAATTGGAGCTTAAAAATAAAAGATCCCCAAAACTGTTGCAACTTTAGAGAGTTTAGAAGAAAGTATTGTGGTCTTGTAGGACTCACAGCTAGAAGCTTTAATGTTGACCTGTTATGCTTTACCTTGTTTTCTGTGCTATACATGCTGTCACAGAGGTGGAGGCTCATGTTAAACCTGACCAAAAGTTTCATAATGAGGTCTAGTCTTCAGACCAGGCTTAACACCTGGTTTAGACATTTC
Organism: Pundamilia nyererei; assembly: GCF_000239375.1. Taxonomy (NCBI): domain Eukaryota; kingdom Metazoa; phylum Chordata; class Actinopteri; order Cichliformes; family Cichlidae; genus Pundamilia; species Pundamilia nyererei. Next base: position 1,838,785 of record NW_005187465.1, on the reverse strand, counting down.
TTTCTACTCTTGGATTTGTGAGAAAGAGCTTTGGCTGTGAGCACAGCAGCTCGACCATCTGCTGTTCAGACCTTCTGGTTGTAAGGGGCAGCCAATCAGAAGAGACGAGGATTATTTTAAACTGTGAATCATGCAAAGCTGCTCTAGCAAAGCGCAGGAATAAAATGAGGGCTGCAAATGAGGCCAATAGGTGACCTGCAAATGCATCACAATCATTACACCCTGAATCTGCTTTCTAACACGGCAGCTTACAGAGTAATATCTTCACTCCATTCCAGTGCAGCATTGGCACTGCTGGGCACAGGCAGGAAGCGGGTTGTTCTCTCTGTAGACGGTTGGTCCAGGCTCACGACACAGCACAGCTCCCCTGATTTAGACCACTGACCTGCAAAACACACAATGACGCAGTGAGACTTCGGTAATCAGCAGGAAGCTGTGCGGAAATGATCTGACGCTGGGGGAAAATATCTGACCTTTACTTAAGGTCGCCCTGAGCTGCCGGAGGAGTAGTCGTCTCACCAAGACACTCTGGGATACAGAGTTCAATCCCACTGAGAGACTGTCCATGGGGGCCTGGGAGTGTGCAGAAATGGGGGGTGGAAAGCTTAACAGTGAAACAGCACATCATCTATTTTATTATATAATCTATACATCTTTTAGTTAATTTGTCTCATTAAAGGCAGTAAATTTCTCACCAAAGGACTGGACGTCCTGAGATTGAGGACCATGGCTGGCTGAGTGCTGAACAGAGTATCTTCTATCAGACCCTTAATTGTGTCTATGTCTGCTTCACCTTCAGTGCACTGTGAAGAAAAAAGCACACTTATTACTCAGTGATGGTTAACCAACACCCGCTGAACCGAACTAACTACAGCCACAAATTGAGGGTTTATTTATTTCATCTCAATTCTTACAGGATCCCAGAGGAAAAAAATTACTGCAGCTTTAATCTGAGAGCATTTTCACCTCTGGGGGGCTGAACCAGCCTTGATACTTCACCCACGCTGGGCTTGCTACGTCGTATAAAGCAGGCTTTTTATATTCCCGTATGGTGGATGTCATTAGTCAACACAATGTCTTGTGCTAAGTATTTGTTTCCTTTTTATTTTATTAACGTTGTTACTTCCTCAGACAAATGGCATTTAATGGCATGCCCATTTATATAACAATATTAAAGGACGGCACTTCCTTCGTGACTAATCATGGGTTTAATGGGATGGAAAGTCACTTGCATGCAAAACAGCGCATGCTGATTTACGAAGAAGACAAATTAGCTACGGGAACTTTTTTTAATGTGCGTTTCCTTTTTTAATAACACACGCATGCTTTTAATTTGAAAAATGTGACGGTCACTGAGAGCAGTGACATCAAATTAGTGCCATTAGCGGTAAGCGTTCCCACCCGTCTCTGCAGCTTGCATGGAGACACGGTCAGAGAAAACGACGGCTGCTTGGAAAGACTCCAGGATATCAGCAGCCCCTCATCCTCCACCTCCTCCAAGCACGCCACAACCTGATGGAGGTAGACGGAGCAGGGGGGGGCAGGGACGGTAAGAAAATAGTAACAGGCAGTTATAACAATAGATATTCTCTGTGCAGCAAATTGTCATTAATAAATAATTGTCTTACATTAAAATGCATCAGGTAACAGAAAAACATTTCACATTTAATGACCACTGCAATGAGGGCACAGATGACATGCGACTGTCTGTGTAAATTTTCACATTTGAATAACAATGCAAATCACGCTCTGATATTTGTTTTTTTAGAGGTCTGGTCTCCCGTGTACAAATTGCTAAAATCCAGGTGCAGTGCTTCAGGTACCTTTGCCACCACAGGTGCTATAGTGATCTGATAGGTGTCCATGGAAATGGCAACTGGCGACTGCTGGGTGACCGTCACGGGTAACGTGACCCTGTCTACTGAACAATTACAGTGCAAAATCTGCAAAAGAAAAAGAGAGGAGGACAAATACTCATGCATACATACACTCAAAATGCACTGCTCCTGATGTCACAGGTATAAGCAAAGATTACTAACCATTCGGTTTGCTGACTGGTCAGTGCAGCTCACGCTTTCTATTGCAGAGGCAGCACTTATCTGGAGGCTGCTGTCAAAAGTGATCTGAATGGAGCTCTGGCAGAGACAGAGGAAGAGAAAAATGTCCCAAACATTACACACGAGAAAGAGAAAAGAGACTTGGAGATGACAAAAGATGTAACAGTGCAGGGATACAGCCTTTAATGCAGCTGACTAGCATTATATGATCATATCATAAAGTAAACTGCTAATTAATCCTGGTATTTAATGCATTTAAACAGTATCTGCTCACATAGCTCTTCCTAGATACACTCACATAAGACAGTGACTGTGTCGTTCACATGTTGCTCATCCAATGCAGTCTTTAAAAAGTAAGAACTACTGTTTGTTCCTGTTTGTACACTTCCCTGTTAAAGCAACCGCACTGTCTTTGCAGAAGCCCAAATGTTCCTTATAGCTGCAGTAACCACGACGATTACTATGCGATCGTTTTCTTGTGTTTAAATTCCAAAGTGCAAGTGAAAAGACTGATAGTAGAATTCACATGTATCTATAGTCACTCTTGTAAGTGCTATACGGCTATAAAAAGGCAGTGCTGAACAAATGCATGCAAATGCATTATTGAATTTACAGTTCATGGCCGACCACAATTGTGATTTAAGCCCAGGCAGCTGCATGGATTAGTGGGCTGAGATGAAAAATGTCCGAAAATACTGACAAAAAAACCAACACATGTAGTGGTAATTGTGTTAATAATACATTTATATAATCCTTTTTTGTAATCCTTCAGAAGTTGGGAGATTTAATGCTCCTGGCTGCTGAGAAAACCCCATGTCTCAGACCTCGTAGCAGCATCTATTTATCAAGTCGGTGCTTACTCGAGCTTACAGCCGGGCACGTTTTCCTGTGTGGAGGACAGCCTTAACAAGAGGAAGAAGTAACTCGGTTTTAAGAAAAGATTCAGCAGAATCACACGGGCACGGCGGTGACCTACTATCACTATGTGTGCGTGTGTGCCAGAAGATCTGTTTTACTGGACAGCTTTAACTGAGAAGCGCGAGAAAACAAAATCCCCTATTGTCACAGCATATGTTCCACTAGGTCCAAGTCCAATCTGTATCAAACACAACAGCGGAGGCGGGGCAGAGGTGGGAGGATGATATAACAAAGTTTGTGGTGTGCGTGCGAGTGTGTGTCTGTGTGTGTGTGTGTGTAACTTATTGCAGCCAGAAGGGCAGGAAGCCAAGTGCAATGCCGCAAGCTTACGTAGGTTCCCCTGGACTAACACTGCAGTCACATGACCGCAGCGTACAACCGGCTGTGTTTACTTCAGTTGGCTGGAGCCTCTAAAACTGCTCAGTCACCCAACTGTTCATTTGGATTAAAGTGCAGAGCAAATATGATATATCAGATTGAGAAATACAGCTTAAACCCTGTCTGTGTCGCTGCAGGCGGGCACATTAGCATCTTTGCCGTGGAACTAAACGGAGTCATCTAGCAGAAATTATTACAAGGAAGGCACAGCAAAGTCCATTTTTGTAGACTGCTTTTACAACATTTTGCTTGTATTAGATGGCTTCTGGTGTAATTATAGAGTAAATATAAGAAGACAGGCAACAAAGCCGCCTGGAGTGAAATGAGGACATCACACTTTGATCGCCACCAGAAAACAAAAAAGACACCCTTGAATCCAGAGTCAGATTTCTGGCGAGTCAAACTGCACTTAGAGCACAGATTTGTGTTTGTGTGCATCAAACTTGCTAATCCGTGTTGAAAAGAAACTGACAAATTTCATTTTTTTTCTTTTCCAAATGACTCCAGTAAACATGGCAGCAAAATATTGCCAGCATGTGTCAATCACTCATCATTCATAGGGAAAAGAAGGCTGGCTCGCTCCAGCTTTGTTCATGATTTCGGTTAAAAATCATTTTCTACTCTTATCTTTTTTCCAGCACTATCCTTTTTTGGGTTTGTTGTAAGATGCACCTGAAAAATTATTATGGGAAAATATTCAGCCATTATCGTTTACTGTATTTTTAGCAAGTTAATAGAATATCTAATTAGCAGTAGGTTTATGGTTTCTCTTCCTTCCAGGGACTTTACACCCATTGGCTTTATAAGGAGCCATCTGCTGCACTGTGGTGTTTTGTATCCTCCTTGGCAGAGGCTACAGACCTCATTTTGTCATGGAGAGAGCAGTGCTAGTAGCATGGCCGCTGATTTGTCCTTGTGATCCACCGCTGCTCAACAGAGTGTATGTGAGGGGTATTTCTGGGTAGAGACAGTTCCTGAGGACATCCATAGTGTCACTTCAGGTTTGTCAGCGTCCCCCCCTTTGGGTCTAACTGGCTGAACGCCTCTGAAAAGCATGTGGGTCAACCAGAAATACACTCCCCCATGGCTTCTGATGACCCTCATTTTCCTTCCCTATATTTTATGTTATCTGAGCTTCCTGCTATAACTAGGTGCACGATTGGAAAATTACAATGTTCATGCACAGGAAAAAGCATACATGAAAATTATTATTGATGTAATTACTCAAAATGGCAAAATAACAGACAGGGTCTGTGTGAGGGCAATGTCAACAAACTGAATGCGTACATGCTGCCATACTAAAAACAGCCAGAGGGCTACACCTTGGACAGCTCTCCGTCCAGCCCGATGATGGACCATAATGGACACGGAGAGACAGACAACCGTTAGCTCTACAAATGGAACTATATCTACTGTCTCTACTTCTTCTATCAATAATGCAGCTAAAATTAGCATTTTTGTATAGACAGTATAAAAGATGGATGGAGCCACTGTGACTTTACCCACTGCTTGCTATGAAGCCTCGATCTGAGTAGTTTCTTCTATTTCCACCTTAGTGATGTGAAATTGGATGTGACAGGTTATGGGTGTATCTGACTGAGAAACAAAGGAAACTGTAAGCCCATTAGCTAATTAGCTGAAGCTGATCCTAGATAATTGTTCTTTCTAAATGTTAGAATTGAACTGAATTTACAAAATGGACTTCATGTTCTATTTAACATACCTGAAACGAGCCACTAAGCTGAGGTTTTTACTGACATAATAGAGCAAGCAGGCACACCTAGAAGTCTTAGCAACCAGAGGAGTCGCTCCCTGTTGGCCATTAAAAAGACCATCGTTTTTTTATATTGTCTACTATTTTTTTCTACAGCTTTATTGCTTCATTATCCCACAAGCTATAAATCTGGAAGTGGGAGTACAAAGAGAGGGAGTTCTTGAAGTTTCTCCTAAAACCAAATGGCTAGCATGTGAGATTAACATGCTAGCCACTAGGATTTAACACCCAGTCACTACTTTTTTTTACTCTTTTAGGAAAGCCATAGTCCAACACCCACCATGTGAAAGCTTGGGTTACTATTAACCCCTTAGCAGTCCAATTAGTCCCCTAAACCATCCAATGTACCGTGGGCGGTACGTCCGACTGCTAACAGGTTAATACTATTATTAATACTAAAAGAATGATAGTACAATTCACGTATTTCTATAGTTACTCTCCTAAGTGCTATATGGCTAAAAAAAGGCAGCGCTGAACAAATGCATTATTGAATTTACAGTTCATGGCGGACCACAATTGTGATTTAAGCTCAGGCAGCTCCGTGGATTAGTGCACCGGTCCCCAACCCTCGAGCCATATAAAAATTATAAACAGAGTCCGTCACAAAGGGCAGCCCTGGTGAAGTGTCCGTTAATACTGGCAAAAAAAAAAACCCCAACACCCACGATGTGAAAGCTTTCACAGGTTTCACAGTAGTCCTGTAAAAGAATTAAGGAATTAAGAAAGGAACCAGCAGCCAGGTGCTGCTGATCAAACGTACTTTGCTAATCAAATACACTTTGCTGGACATACCAGCATTTTCACCCCAAGGTCAGAGCATGCAATGCTCAGACCGTACAAACCCAAGAACTACACCTCAGACTCTACAGGCATCAGGTAGCATGTTAAATGTTAAAAGTTCATGACAGTACAGCTAGAAAAAGACTGAACCAGTGTGTTTGGAACTTGTTTGGAAGGGTTACCAGGAGAATGTCTCTCCTATTTAAAAAGAACATGGCAGCTTAGGTTTGCAAAGCCGCATTTGAACAAACCACAAGATTTCGTGAACTTTGGATGAGACGTTTGCTCAAAATGCATCGCCACATTTGGAAAACGCCTAATGCAGCATATCAGCACAAACTCCTCATACCAACTGCCGAGCACGGTGATGGAGGGGTAATGATATGGGAAAAAAGAAAATTACCAAGTCGAAGTCCAGCCTTCAAATCGATTCAATCTAAAGAAAGCTGCGCATAAACAAATGCCTGGAAACCTTGATGGACTGAAGCAGTTGTACAAAGTCGGCCAAAATTCCTCAAGAGTGATGTGAGAGAGTGATAATGATTAAAAAAAACGAGTGCTGCAAGTTATTCCTGCTATAGACTCTTTTAGAAACTACTGAATCAGGGAGTGTTCTTAGCTTTTTACATGACTGCACCGAGTCCCATTAAACATTTTTTTCCTAAAGTATACCTAAGAATTGTAAAAAGTTACAGTGAATCTGGAAAGACAGTAGTGCCTTAAGTATCCAGTAATCCATCTTCACTTCAGAATTTGTTCAGGTACTATTAAATTTACATGTTGGATATTAGCTGAGCCTATTTAAATGCTGAGTCATAGCCTCAGAAAGAAGTTGGCGTAATAGTAGATTTTGGCTGTTCAAATAAAACTGGCTGGTGAAGATGGAGCTCATCATTAGCTCTGACTAAAGGATGAAAAGGTTGGTTTCCTGCACTATGGTATCAAATCAGCGCTGAGTGTTTAATGTCCCCTGTTGTTAAGAAGGAACCTACTTGAGAATAATCACAGGGCATTAATCATCTACCAGCAGCTCTCAGAGGGAGAAGAAGTGAACTGTGTCCTCAAGCTATTCACCAGACTCTTTATAATTGCAGATTGTGAATATACAGGGAGCTTCCTTCCCTGCAGATGTACGCTCGTTTTGTCCTCCCCTACCACTCAGTAATGATGGCTTGACAGCATGTGTCAGCTGCACACACAGGCTGCTGATGCCTTATGATCTGCACGTCTGGGGCGGCCGACCAGTCCAGTCCTTCAAGACTCCTCTACAAACTAATCCAGCCAGAGACATCTGAGTAGCTCCATATCAAGTCATTTCTTCTGAGGCAAGATTATATCCAGAGGCTCACGCTGTAAATACTTCAACAGACAGGACATTTTTTGCTGGGTAAACAACTGAGAACTGAGTCTGCATAATGGGAATACGCCCCAAAGCTACAGGACGAGACCAAAAACACAGACATGCTGCTGCCGATGTTTAAATTAAACCATGCTACGCAATTCATGTCAGATCAGAGGTAGTTATAGTCGGTGTTAGAAGTAAGCATTCGAGATTATTGTGCAGAATGTAAAAATCACTAGAATCTGACATCAGAGATGACGTACTTCTGTTAACATCGCAGCAATGAGCTGTAATGAAGCCTTGGGGCCCTCGCTGGACTACAAGGACAGACGAAGCGTGAGAAGGGGGTGGGGTGGAGCTGGTGGTAACAAGTATTAGTTACTGAGACAAGAGGTAGACTGTGTATCTTCGAAACCGTGAAGAAGAATGAAGCACGGCTGGTGCTCCACCTGTTTACCCTGGGTTTGCAATCGTCTTCTCTAATCTATATCAGATACTGTGTAGGACACAGAAAATCAAACCTCATGGCTTTAAGTATCTGCAAAAGAAAAATGCCTAGCTTCTTTCTTTCCTCACACAACAGTCTATTTGGGTAGTATAAGCATTCTGAGCTGTGCCGTTCTGCAGCACAAATGTACTTTCAAGTCATATTACATTTAAATAAGTCCTCATTAGCTGCCTCAATATCCTGCAATCTCACTACAAAGGGATGAGGCATTTGTTGCAGTTTATGTAACAAGCCCAAACCCCGGTGTCAGTACTCAGCCCTCTGAATCTTTTTGTGTGTGTGTGTCTCATCATGCTGTTTCAAATGCTGGACATCAGGGTCAGGGTTGGGTCTGCCCTCTGGAATGTTTTGCTACAAGGACAGAGCACTGTGACAACACTGAAAATGAGCGAAACAGCAAAAGGATTCCTGGCCTTACATCACTCTCCGCTGTAGTCAACAATATATCGACAAGCATGCCAGAGTCAGCCGTCCGGGATGAGGGATGTTCAAAACTGCACAGTCGCATCGCTGACACGTAGGAAGATATCAGGGAAAAAAAAGACCCTAAGACACTTTTTTTGTTTCAGTGATCTCTTTTCAATGTGGCATCAAACCAAAAACCTGCATCTAAAATATCAACTTTCGCAATCGAGAGCAGCAAAGTCTTAAAAACTTTATGTGGTAAGGTCACAATAGCAGGCTAGATCACACTGCCTGTCATTTCAACTATTTTACTTCATAATTTGAGTATAAAACCAGTTTTTCCTGTATTAAGCTGAGGCACATTCTCAAACTTGTTGTTTCCTGACTTCAAGTGAGGTAAACAACAGAGCCACCAGCTCATAGCTGTGTGTGTGAGTGGCAAACAGGGGTTTAGTCCTGGCTAGGTAATGTAAAAAAAATTCATACACTGTATGAAAAAAATTAATGTAACCACCAGGTCTGAAAATAAAGCTGCGGAAATGACTTAAGCTTTGATTCTTTGACTCTCAAAAAGACGTTCAGCTGTATAGAAGCTATAAGACAGTGACCTTATTCCTCACTCATTTAACTTTGTGAGGTTGTTTGTTAACTTCGAGTCTTCAAAGTCTATAATCAGGCTCCAAAGAAACAACAGGATGACATACAAATGCCAGTTTATGTATGATGGTCCACCTCTTTTATACACTTCGTGATAAAATACAACAGGAAGGAAGTTTTATGATAAATGAAAGAAATATTGTTAATCTGGTCATTTTTAACAGATGAAATGGGACCATCAGTGCTAACTGGGGCTTATCTCCACAGGAATTTTCGGGGACTGTTAGTACATATATATTAAAATAATTATTGGGAAAGAATAAATCATAAAAATACAACTTGCAGACTGGCAGGAGGTTTGATGAACCCTTTCTGTTGCTCTAACTTGACCTTGCATGCTCAGTCAGCTTGCCTTTATTTGGATAAATTTCAGCATAGTAATTATTTAAAGACCTCTGTCACCATCAATCTTAAGTGCCGGAAAAGTACTTAGGTTAATGCTATAAAGGATTTGCGTACTAATCCCCACGATGACACTGAAGCACCACTTCCCCGGTGCTGTGTTCCTCCGGGGAAGCTCATGTTTTGCCCGATGTAGAAACACAATCATGCACGTCCGAGGAGAATATGAGTCTTTGGGACCGTAATATATGTTCACGTGTCTGTTTTCAGAGCGGCCACAGAAACCTGCCTGGCAGGTGGCAGAGCCTCGCTGTATGCGAGAAGCAAAGAATGCGAGGCGACAAGTTTCTTGCCACTTAATGCTTGCCGTATCGCCGCGGCTCCTTGCAGCAGGTTTTTCCAGTCTGGTTTTTACGTGGGAGGTGAACATAATACAGCTAAGACGCACTTAACTGGCTAATAGAACACGATGCTACTTAATAATGAACAATTGAATAGTGTCACATCCAATGCACCTGTTGTTGATGGTAAAAAGGACGCTATGGAGACCGAAGCATGTGCCCTTTAAGCTTCAAGACAAAGACTGCTTCTTAGATTACATCCTGTGGGTTTATCTTTGAAACAAGGCACACTGGTGATTTGGTACTTAAGAGTAATGTTCAAAGGTTCATTAAGAAACTAACATTGATTTGCATATGGCCCAGACACATTTAGAACAACAGCTTGCTGTGTTTGCAGACAGTATGACTAGCAGATATTTTATTGTGATGAATGAACTCGGGAAGCTCTGGTTCACACACTCGGCTCACAAACTAAACACCCCATGGACAAACACACACAGCCAGCTCGTCTCTGTGTCCTCCAACACTGACTTGCTTGCCCAGTTTTATAAAATCACCTCCCAGTGAACTTCAGACACTTTATTCACCCTTTTTCTGCACCTTTCTAGTCTAGCTCAAAGTCCCTTCACTGTGGTCTGAAAGCATTTCATAAGTTGGAACAGGGGTCACAGACCGCACACACACAGTTCATGTGACTATGAATGAGCTATGAGCAATTACAGCCAGGTGACGGTGCTTTTTATCTTTGAATTATTGTAAAATCATAAAACTTTTTATGAAGGTAAATGCAGCACGCTCAGCACCTGGAAACTGCCACTAAAGGCTCACCCAAGGTTCACTTCAGCGTTTGAGTGTCTTAGTAAATGAGAGTGTCAAAGGTCAAAGCAGATCAGCCAGCCGAGGTCATAGTGAGATAACTCGGCTGACAGCAACATAGTGAAGAAAAACGATCCACTACAGCACAGGGACCTCTGACTATCAGCACAAAACGGGGTTATATGAAAGCAGGTATCGAAAGCTCAACAGACTTACTCCTGCATACAAAACATGTACAAAGTGCAGAGAAGGTACACTTTTCTGCCACTTTATTAGATACACCTTTTGCCTTTAGAGCTGCCCAAATTCTGTGTAGCATGGATTCCACAAGTGGCTGGAAACATTCCTCAGAGATTTTGGTCCATGTTGACATGATAGCAGTTGATGCAGATTTATCCGCTGCTCATCCATGATGTGACTCTCCCACCGCATCTCAAAAGCGCTCTGTTGGGTTGGGATCTGGTGACTGTGGAGGTCATTCGAGTACAGTGAGTTCATTGTCGTGTTCAAGAGATCCGATTGAGATGTTCTGAGCTTTGTGACATAGTGCATTATCCTGGAAGCAACCATCATCAAAAATACTTAAATGATGTTCAGTTGGTACTAAGGGGCTCAAAGTGTGCTAAGACAATATCCCATTCATTCATTGGAGGATGGATTTTCATGTTGCGACCCTACCATCCAAATTTTGTAGCTGAAATTGAGACTCATCAGACCAGAGCCTATATAATCTGTAGCCTCAGATTCCTGTTCTTAGCTGACAGGAGTGGTCTTCTGCTGCTGTAGCCCAGAGATGCTCTTCTGCACACCTTGGTTGTTACAAGTTGCTATTTGCATTATTGCTATTCCTCTATCAGCTTGAAGCAGTCTGACCATTTTCCTCTGACCTCAGGCATCAAAAAGGCATTTTTACCTTCAGCAACCACTCAGATTGCTCAGGTTGAACTTCAACAGGCTGTCTTCACCATATCTGCATGCCGAAATGCTGCCATTTAATTGGCTAACAAGATAATAAGATATAGCTGAGCAGGTGTACCTAATAAAGTGGCTGTGATTGTACCTCCAATTCAAAGAAACGCAAGGCAAGCAGTCTTCAAAGCTCTGTGCTCTCATTTAGATGTTTAGATTCTTATCTGTCACATAATGCCATTAATGACCTGAAACAGATGGTGAGGCCCTGATCCCAACTCATGGGGTCAGTCTGGGGTCACAAGAAAAGGTGCCTGAAATACTCGGTTATGAAAACAGGTCATCTTTTAAAGAAAACCAAATACTTGCATTGTAATAATTTTAATGGTATTATTTCTGAATAAATGCTCTCCTATGGAAGATGTTTACTCTGGACATCTGCAGATGAGCTCTCAAACAACAAAGGTTAGGTGACCCTCACGAATCAGAAAACAAGTGCTGTTTGTTGCAGATGTGCAATGCATGTGATTGATCTTGTCTGACCCCTTTAAACTCCCCTCCAACTCATCTCTCGATAAACACGCACGGTTTTAAAAGTGGGGGGTGTAGAGGAGCCACCTCCGTCTGACTTTGATTCACACAGATGAAAGAACGACTTAAAGGGAGAAAGACCTTTAGGGACACTGGACACAAAGTGGCAGGCTGTCTCCAGTGCTGAACCCACTGAATCAAACATTGATGCGTTACGCTGCGTTCTAACTGATGGCCAAGGTTACGAGCTGAAGGGAGGGTGACACAGCCATTCTTTTCATTCTGCCTCTTTCCCGATTTGATCAAACACACATCTACTTCTTCCCATGAGGGTATAAGACTATTTTTATGAGGTGTGGGTGTTACTGTGGCTGTGCTGACTGCTCTTGCGTCTCCACTCTTTTGTGCATTAAATCAGAGCTGTTACGCAAGGCTCTGCCCCCCATCCTCTTACCGATTAGACACTCCAACTCCCACACCTCCACCTCCTCTGCCTACACACACACTTCCAGCTGCACATGAGCACACCGACTGTATCAGCTCCTGCTTAACTATTTATGCCTCCACTTAATGGAGTAACCTCTTGTGCACACACACTGGCATCATGTTTAATCAGCTCTCTTGTTAAATATGATGTATTAAAAGCTTAAAGATTTCAACTCACCCCATGCCTGCAAGCTTGCTCGTTCAGAGCCTTGACCCAGGTCCTCTGAAACAGCTCCCTGAAGGACTTGAAGGAGAACAGAGAGGTCAACAAGCCTTTAACCCCGGCCTCAGATGTGGGTCGTCCATCCCGGCCGGAGCGGAGCTTCAGCAGGAAGCCCCACAAAGCTCCGGCCAAGCTCTTATTTGGGTGCTGCCTCCAGGCTGGGTCTCGGCTGTGTCGCTTTGCTGCCTTCCTGGCTCTCCACAACCGCAACACAGTCAGCGAGTACTGGAACAACCATCCCAGCACGATGACCAAAGAGGCGAGGAAGAGACCCACCAGGCACAGCCAGCTCAACTCCTGGAGCTCCATCACCGCCTCCAGCAGCCTCTCATATCATCAGCTCCAGATGGAAATAACAGGACTGTGAGTGGTGAGCAGATCAGCTGCTTTCAGCCTGCGAGTGGCAGCAAACAGACGGTCGCGTTGATTACCGGTAATGGAGAATTTACACCGTGGTTATAACGACAAGAACCAATTTTCTTTCTTTCTTTTTTTTGGTTCAAATTAAAATTTTTTTTTAATTTAATTTAAGGTTTGGGTTTTTTTTTTAAAAAAAAAACCTACTGCGTTTGCGCCATGCATGTATATAAAACATGTATATGATATCTAATAATAATATACAGAAAAGTCACATAACGTAGCTTCATACCAAGCTGAAGTTTAAGCGGTCCGAGCTGCAGGCTGCAGGTAATCGAAAACAAATGAAGCCGTGTTCATGGCGATATGGAGCGCTTCCAACAACAACTGTGTCTGTCCCATCTTCGAGCGCTTAGCGATGCTTCAGTGTGTTTGTTGTCATCTGTCGATCCCAACACAAGCCTCCAGCTCTCCGCCTGTGCGATACGGGCTCCGGCGCATTTAAAATCTCCGCTGGTCTCAGCTCCTTCCTCCGCAACCCCTCCACGGCGACGATTTAACAAACAACAGCATCGGCAGACAGGTGGCGCTGCAGGGGACGGACTCATCAAAAAACGGAAGCTGGTCGGACCTTTCAAAATAAAAGGAGGACACAAAACGGCGTTTGTGTGTGGAGGGTTGTTGTTTTTTTAAATAAATGTTTAATGTTTCAAGCACGAATACAAATATGACAATTACTGTCAAAAGACGCAATCAATTGCCAGAGAGAACAGTGATTACTATAACAATGTAAACATGCAAAATAAAAGACTGCTACACAGATGCAAGCACACCAACAGTATGTGATATTAAATTAAATATCACACTGGGAAGAGAGAGAAAAAAACAAGGGGAGATACATTTTATCTCAGATATCCAAATCAGTGGGAAGGGAATCTTTGGTTTCATCCTTTTCTCAACATTAAGCAAGAATTTCTGTTTGCGCAAAATGAGCACATGTTCTCATTAATACTGAATCATACTCTAAGTAATTCTTTATAAGGATAGATGTCATTCATTATCTAAAAATATGTTGTCAATTGAATGTAGAACTGTGCCATACTTATTTACTTGGCATCGATCTGCTACCAAGTAAACACAGGGCCAGTCTCGCTGATACCAATACTAATACTTTTAACCTATAAAGGCAGATTAGGGAGAGTAGTGTGTCATGACTTATGGGGTGAATCAGCATTAATTTGCAAATTCTGAACCCATTGTAATTTGCACTAAATCACAATTAGTTAATACAACAAAACACACCTTTCAAATTCTTATATAGTGTTTGTTTTTGGAGACCAGGAATATAAATGTGCCTGTCGCTTTAAAAGACAGATTTTGTTCTTTAAATGTGCTATAGGCAATAAATAAAATAGATGTGACAGTCAACACAAAAAATGCTCAGGCATTTTTCATAGTGCATGTTTGCTTTTTGTGACTTTCATCAGCTAAATACAAAATCAGGTTCTGTGTTTCTAAATAATCTGTTACCAAGTCATTGAAGGGCAAAATGTCTTTGTGTTTACTGTATGCTGTTCTCACATGGCGAAGACTCATATGCACCATATGTCAGTCTACGTCCCTACCCTTACCTATGGCCTCTGGTGAACCTTGTCCATTCCAGTGGCCTTGCCACAGGAAGTTGTTTAACTGCCTCAGTTGCCTTGCCCCGTTGATGGACGAGTCGTCCCGCTCGTACCCGGACTCTGCTTCCACTGAAGAAGTGTCAGTGGGATTAAGGAGCTCCTCAAGTATTTCTTCCACCACCAAATAATAGAGTCGCCTGACAGTTTGCTAGAATCTCTTCGAGGCAGTCTGAAAGTCTTTTTCCATGACCTCTCTAAACTCCCCCCAAACCCGGGTTTTTGCTTCAGCTACTGCCCAATTCGCATTCTGCCTGGCCTGTCGGTACTTATCAGCTGCCTCTGAAGTCCCACAGGTTAACTGGCTTGGTTAGCCTGTGGGACTTCAGAGGCCTGATGGTTCCCTTCACCTCCAGTGTCCACCATCTGGTTCAGGGGTTACCACCACAACAAGCACCAACCACCTTGCGGCCAGAGCTCAGTGCACAACTTTCACCAATGGAGGTGCTGAACATGATCCATTCAGACTCAATGTCCCCAGTCTCCCTCGGAACGTTGTCAAAGCTCTCCTGGGACCTCTGCCGGGTGTTGGCAGCGCACCCACACTATATGTTTTGGCGCCCCAGGTCTGTCCAGCATCTTCCCCCGCCACCTGATCCAACTCATAACCAGGTGGTGATCAGTTACCAACTCACACCTCCCTTCATCTGAGTGTCCAGAACATATGACTGCAGATCTGATGATACAATTACAAAATTCATCATTGACCTGCGGTTTAGGGTGTCCTGGTGCCATGTGCACTTATGGACATGGTGTTTGTTAAGTCCAGTAACAGAACAGGGCTTCAGATCTGGCAGGCTGTTACATCCAATTATGCCCCGCCAGGTCTCACTGTCATTGCCCACATGAGCATTGTCTCCCACTAAGAGGATGGTGTGCCCAGTGGAGCATTCTCAAGCGCCTCACCCATGTACTCCAAGAAAGCTGGGTACTCTAAACTGTCATTCGGCACAAAAGCGCAGATGACAGTCAGGACCTGTTCCCTGATCTGAAGGTGCAGTGAACAAACACTCTCATCCACCAGGGTAAAGCTCCAATATACAGGCAGCAAGCCAAGTGGATACTAGTAATGACTATGTGTTGTTTCTATATATACTTCACTACTAAAAACATTTTGTATTGTGTCGAATCTCATCTGAATCTCACAGTTCATCAGAACAGTTTTTAGCTCATTTGTCATTCAGAGCTACAGATCTCTCACTTCCCTTAATGCTACTTTATCTCAATGGCTTTGGTGCAGTTCTCATATCAGGAAAGTCATTCTCACACCTCACCTTTTTACTGTAATCAGATCACTTAAAACATTTTTCAAATTGTAAAACTAATTAACCCTTCAGAACTGCTTTAAGTCTTCATGATGCAGGTTTAACAAGGTGCTGGAAACATTTCTCTGAGATTTTGCTTCATATTGAAATAATAGCACCACACAGTTGCTGCAGGTTTGTCATTCGCTCATCCAGATTTCCCTTGAAATGTCCTTTACTGGACTGAAATCCAGACTGTGAAGACCAGCCCATCTGGTACCAACAACCAGTTTCAGTCACCTTTCTTCCACTATTCTAATGCTCAGTTTGAACTTCAATAGGCTGTCTTCGTGATGTCTACATCGGGGACTCTTCACCATCTTCAAGCAACTTAAAGAAGTCCAGACACTTTTATTTTCAAGCTCCTTAGACTACAATGACCTGGATGGCTGAGAACCTTCACAGACATCTACATGTTTAAATGCTTTGAGCTGCTGACATGTGATTGGATAATTAGATGTTTGGATTAACAAGCACTTGAACATGCATACATAAAAAGTGGCTGCTGAAGGTGTGTAGCATGACTTTACTGGAGTATACAGCAGTTGGTTCTATGTTCTCAGATTTTCTTTGTCTCTTTTCTGATAGGAAAGAGACAGTACCAATTCGCTTTTCTCAATTTCAGCCATTTAAAGTTTCAAATAAATTGGTACATATTTTTTCGCACATACGTCATATTTATGATAAAATTCTGCCACCTGTTGACAAAACAAATGCTTTCTCTCTTTTGTATAATGTATATTTTTCTTCTGTTGCTGTTTAGTAATATTTTTGTAGGCTATAGGTTATGTTGCATATATTTATTTCTTCTCTATTCATTTTGATATTATAATAGTAAAACCTTCCCAAGTGAGGGACTTATCTCATCATATCATATTTGATGATATCATATCATATCATATCATATCATATTTTTAATCAATACTGAAAATTGATTTCATATATATATATATATATATATATATATGATGAGATAAGTCCCTCACTTGGGAAGGTTTTACTATTATAATATCAAAATGAATAGAGAAGAAATAAATATATGCAACATAACCTATAGCCTACAAAAATATTACTAAACAGCAACAGAAGAAAAATATACATTATACAAAAGAGAGAAAGCATTTGTTTTGTCAACAGGTGGCAGAATTTTATCATAAAAATGACGTATGTGCGAAAAAATATGTACCGAAGAAGAAGATTTCACTTCCGCGTCAATACAGATGTCGGAAGTCAAAGTTAGTATTTTCTGTATACTTTATACAATAAGAGTATACAGAAATCTCTCAAAAACTTATCAAAATTTCAGATATTCTGTAAATAATGCAAACATTGAAACTTACACACAATAGGTATTTTATTCTATTGAAAGCTCATTTTAGCGTTAAAAACGGGTTCGAGAGAGAGACGTTATGGGCCAATAACGTTTTATTTTGAAAACCGCAATCGGAAGTCCCATCTCGTTGTATGTTGTGTGACTTAACGGTTGAACTAATGTCAGACGTGGAGTTTAGACAGCCAGGCAATGCAGAGCTAATAAAATTTACAAGTCGTAATGACAGATGGTATGGATTACCACTGTGACTCGAGGATTTATAGACTTGTGGATTTTTTTTGACCGTGGAATTACAGAGACGCCTTTTGTTCTGAAATGATGGCTTGATATGTTTCTCGTACCTCGGTGATCACAGTCAGAGCCAATCCGTCGCCCGCCCGCAGGGAAGCGGCGTCACAATAGCTACAAACGTGATTTCGATCTGGCAGAAACCAATTCGCCAAAAAGCCCGAAATAATGTCACCCATACCCGTCCTTCCGCTGGTCATCAACTGCTTCATGTCTGTGCTCGGCTGCTTGGCCACACTGAAACTCATTCCGGCTTTCAAAGATCATTTCATATCAGCCAGATTATACGGAGTGGATCTAAACAAAACATCCAAAAAGGAAGTGTGAGTCGTCTCCCTGTCTGTCCTTTTAGCTACACGGCTTTCAGCTTAAATGACATATTCAGTAAAATATGATAATAAATTGTTTTCCTTTTCACTTCCCTTTCTTTACAGTCCAGAGTCTCAAGGAGTCATCAGTGGGACTGTCTTCCTCATCATCCTTTTCTGTTTCATCCCAGTGCCTTTCCTCAGCTGCTTTGTTGGAGATCAGTGCATGGGCTTCCCACATGATGAGGTGAGTACACTGTTGTGCAATGACCCCGTGTTTCTTTCCAGTCTGAACCTCACGTCTGACCTTTGTGTGCGTTGTTTTTGCCAGTTTGTACAGCTCATCGGTGCACTTCTGGCCATCTGTTGCATGATCTTCCTTGGTTTTGCCGATGATGTGCTCAACCTCCGGTGGAGACACAAGCTCTTGCTTCCCACCATGGCTTCCTTGCCACTGCTCATGGTCTATTTTACCAACTTTGGCAACACTGTCATAGTGGTGCCCAAGCCCTTCAGAGCACTGCTCGGACTGCACTTGGATTTGGGTGAGTTGTGTGGTTGTCCGCTGTTCTTTGTCTGGATTCACTGCTTTGAAGTCTTCCTTTAAATGGTGTTTCGTCATTTCTTCTGCAGGCATCCTGTACTATGTCTACATGGGAATGCTTGCTGTATTCTGCACAAATGCCATCAACATCCTAGCAGGCATCAACGGGATCGAATCAGGCCAAGCTCTGTTTATCTCGGGCTCCATCATCATATTTAACCTTCTGGAGCTCAGCGGTATGCGTTTTCGTTTCCCGTCACACGTGTGCAGAAGCTGGACATATTTTGTGTAACATGTGGTTCTTTGCGCTTTCTTCTTATTATTAGGAGATTACCGCGATGACCACGTTTTCTCCCTCTACTTCATGATACCGTTCTTCTTCACCACATTAGCGCTTATGTACCACAACTGGTAAGATAAGTCTACCGAACTCGGGAAAGTTAACATATATTTTCTGCAATCAAAAACAAAGAGCTATATGTGCAAGTCCCCCTCTAGCATGGTGATTGTAATCTGTTTTGTCACAGGTACCCTTCATCTGTGTTTGTGGGAGATACTTTCTGCTACTTTGCTGGGATGACCTTTGCTGTAGTCGGCATCCTGGGACACTTCAGCAAAACAATGCTGCTGTTTTTCATTCCTCAAGTGGTTAACTTTGTCTACTCCGTACCACAGCTGTTTCACATAATCCCCTGTCCCAGGCACCGGCTCCCGAGGTGACTGCCTGATTATGAACATCATTTATATACGATTATACCCTGTTGATATGTGTATTGCTCAACTTTTTCTTTCTTCCAATGCTCCTTCTAACTAAAGGTTGAACCCAGAAAATGGCAAGCTGGGGATGAGCTACTCTAAATTCAAAACAAAGGACCTCTCTAAGTTAGGCCACCTCATTTTGACGGTAAAGCTTTTCTTTTGCGTATTCTCTGTTTGAGTATTCCCATGCTTTAATAGAAATTCTCCTAAACTAAGCTGTAAATCATGTCAGCTGCTGGTCTTGTCCCATCACAACTCAAAGAGGAAAGCACCAAATCCAGACTTTTGATAAGATGAAATGAGGAAATCTTTATGAATATAATTATCTAATTGCTTTGGGCAATGAAGCTGATTGTTTCTGCTCCAATTGCCTCGCGCTGTCAGCGTCCGTTATTAAAACCCAGACGCATTATTTGGTTGTGACGCAGAACACGTTTTCTCATACACTGTATGACAGAGTCCCGTAAAATACTCACTGCACTGACTGCTTCCATAAAAGAAATAACAGGGTAAATAGCAGCCAGGTGCTGCTGATCAAATGCGCTTGATTAATTGTTCATCATCAAGTGTGAGCGCCTCTATAAAAGCAGATGTGTTGGCAGTTTGCTGGTGTGAAGCATTCAGATGCTTGTTAACAAAACGCCAATGAGAGAAAGATATAAGCATTAATGGCAGAGAAGCAATTGTTGCTGCCCATCAGTCTGAGATGGGCTATAAAGTCATTTCCAAACAACTGAAGTCCATCATTCTACAGTTAGTCTTCTCACGAGTTCCAACAGATTCAATCCGTGATCACATAATACAGTTTTCAGAGAAAAACAGCAATATGGCCAAATATGGCTGTGCATGATATCCCTCCAAGTGTCACGCACGGTAACGGTGAAGTCATTCAGTCAGCCATGAATGCCTCTGTATACCAAAGTGTACTAGAGCCAAATGTTAGGCCACATTTAGCTGTCTGTTCTGTTGCATGACCCAAATGATCCCAAGAACAGCAGCAAATCTAACCTAGAAAAAAAAAGATAAAGCAACAAGCAATAAGAGTGGGCCAGAATTCTTCTACATTAATGTGACTGACTGATAAAGCCATACAGAAAACAATTAAAAGTAGTTCTACGATGTAATGAATCACAGGGAGTATCTAGTTTTTCACAGCACTGCATACAGGTTGTACTGCACATCGCAGCACACCTAGATTTGGCTCATAATAATTATGCCCATGGGACAGGTTACATGCAACATAAAAAAATGACAACGAACCATATGTATCAACCTGAAAATCAGATTAATTAATTCAATACATTAATTTGCTTAATTAAAAAAATTGGAGAAGTTGATAATAACTCACAAGTTTGGATATCATGTATGAACGCGCACACACACACAGCTGAGGCAGACCACTAGCATGCGTCGGGCTGTGTTTACTGGCTGATAACAATAAAACCTTTAATCCTCAACAGGTGGCAGAGTTATTAAAGCTGCTCGAGGTGCGCAGAGGCCATGAGGGGGATGGTGATTTTATTGAGTGCAACAACATGACCTTAATAAACCTGGTGCTGAAAGTACTCGGACCCGTCCACGAGAGAACTCTCACAGTCATCATGCTCGTCATACAGGTATAACAGAGCACCTGCAGTATCCACATATGCCTGAATATTGTCAGCCATAAAATGTTTGACTCGCCTCTCATTTCTGCGTCTCACTCAGGTGATGGGCAGCGCAGTGGCTTTTGGGATCCGTTATCATCTCGTCCGTCTCTTCTATGACGTCTAGATTACCGGGACTGAGGACGGAGTGCTGACTGAGGAAAATATGATACTGCTGTGGAACTATTTTACAGGCTCACTGTTCATTTGCCTTTTAATAGTTTCCACTACCTCACTGACATTTTTCATATTCAGACTCTTTCTGCAGTAAAGACCCAGAGCAAGGGTTAAAGCTTTATTTAACTTCACCACAACCTTTTCATATTAATGTACAAGCAGAACGGCTAATGATTTGATGCCAACAGTAGCGCTCTCCTGGGATTCAGTCATTACAGTCAGGGAAATGTAACTGGGTCTTAATCACCCCACGTATTCACCCTGAAAGTATATTTTTATACTTGGTTTTTAAAAAGAAAGTCTGTCAAGTTTTGATCTTCGGTGTAGCAGACATCGCTGACTTGCAAACGTAGAAATCCTCTAAAAACTGGTCAAATATTCACATGTTCACATACTGCTTTAATCTGCTGTTGAGAGAAAATGTGCCTACTTACACTTTAATGCAGTTATGGTAGGAATATTAAACTCATTTAGTGCTTCTTGGTTGTTTCTTTTCCCTCTCAACAAAAGTCACAACAACAAAATGATTGTTGTGAAGAACAGCAGTGAAATATCAAAGGAGTGTAGTCATCAATAAAGTGTGAGGAGATGATTAAATAGAGGTCATGAAGTCACATGACCACGTCCTGATTGTGGAAAAAGCACATCCCGATTAAAGATAACTGATCGTCTTTGCTTTTCTTTCATCAAATATATAGCCGTGTTGTTTAGGACTGAGCATCATCCCAACGGTTTCAGAAAGAGCATCAACGTGAAGTCAACTGGCACTGGACTTTTTTATTTAGGAATGTAATTACAAGTGCAAAACTGTTTACTGAGATTGAAGGCACAGATTATCAAATAAAAACGGGAAAAATGATGATGTAAGATTGTGTTGTATTAATACTTGGGAGAAAGTGTGCTAAATTATAGTGCTTAAAGTGCTTCCGTTATAGTTCAGAAATGGGACAAAGTCACAGTTTGTGTGGTTTTACCTCTCTCATGCTGGATTGTAACACAAGCAATCAATATACAATTGAAGTGCAGACATTTTACCAAAAATTTAGCATTACCTGTTTATCCATTGTATACAAATAGCTGAAAGGGAGGACATGCAGAGGGTTGGTGAGACAGAAGAGAGTGTTAGGGTTAGATTGAGGCAGGTGATCCGCTGTGGCGACGCCTAACGGGAACAGGTTGTGGGTTGTTTGACATGGAAGACCCAAAGAGTCACTCACCTCAAAACAGAACATTTTGTGCTTTATTAATGAGTTGTGCAATGAAATGTGCGCTAGTAAAATCTTTTACCAAATACTTTTTCATAATCTTTAATTAGACATCACTAAACTTATGATTAAAGCACAAAATACTTTGATTTTGATGTGTGGAATTCTTCTGGTCTTCCATAATTGTAAGCGTGTAGTAAGGTGATATTTTTGCCTTTAAAATGTACACAGTGTCCAGTAGTATAAAATAAAATTATAGGAGCATAAATGCCCTAAATTTATACTTAAGTAAAATATTTGAATAAATGTCAATAAAAATGAAGATTTATTGTAAATATCTTCCAATTGTTAACTGTAAATACAGAAAGGAATTTTTTTTGAGTAGGAACTATTTAACTAAACTTTGTTTCAAGGGGAACGTCGGTGTTGTTGCACAGCCCGCGTTTGTGGACGGAAGAAGAACAGGTCCGATGAATACGAGCTCTCTCTTAACGCTGTCGTGAAGCTTATAACAATTTATTCGTTTAGCTTATTAAACAGTTATCTGCTGGTGTTTCAGCAGCACCGTGGAGACTGTTTAATGTAAGCTAGCAGCTTAGTTGCTGGGCGGTCAGGTGATGGTCAAACAGCGTTTGCGACTTCGGTCCTGGAGCGAAACGTCTGACATTTAGTCCAGTTGTGACTCGGAGAGATGCCTCCTAACAAGCGAATGCAGAAGAAAGCACTCAAGCTGGAGTGTGAGTGGGGTTCATGCCAGGAATCATTTAATCGGATGGAAAACTTTTGCAAGCATGTGGAGGGTCATCTAAGTGCTTTGGAAGAGGAGGAGGAGGAAGAAGAAACAGAGGGTGAGGTGAAACGCAGCTTCGTGTACGTGTGGCACCTCCATAGCTGAGGTGTTTGTTTTGGAGATGTAGCGTGAGGAGCTGGACAGGAACGTGTTTTAATGATTTGGTTCAATAGGCCTTAACCAATGTGGCCTCACTTACTGCACGTCTAGACCACCACTAGAAATGACGAGAGCTTTTACCCATCAGCTGCTTATTCATAACATTTGGCCACTAGATATTGAATTGGATTAATTTACTTAACTTTGCTGACATCCAACGTCCTGATGATAAGTGATAGTGATGATTCCTCCTAATCTAGTCTCTTTTACTTTTTGTGCAAAGGGGAGAGAAGCTGTCTGTGGAGAGACTGTGGTTTTTGCTCCGTGGAGGGATCTGAAGAGTTGCGGCGACACGTGTTCTTTCACTGTTATCACACTAAACTAAAGCAGCTGGGTCAGCAGGTACTCAGTGCCCATCCAAAAATCGGCAACTGCTCCATCGCCTACCACAATCGCAACATCATCCCTGAAATCCCAGATAATTTTGTCTGCCTTTGGGAGGAATGTGAAGTAAGTTTGCTGTATCTGCTGCTGGTGAAAGACGAGAGTAGCAGATACATTGAGCATTGATGGAGCTTTCCCAAATCTTATGCTGCCAGTTCTATAGACACTAATGCTACTTCATAACGTGAGAGGTCTAGGGTTTTGAACCGAAGCCTGAAAACAAGCTGGCTAGTCTCTCCACTGTTCACTCCAGAGAACATGACATCCATGTTTTCCAACAAGAATTGCAAATGTTAATTCGTCTGACATCAGAAAAGGTCTCCGCTTTGCTTCACTCGATTATAAATGAGGTTTGGCCCAGAGAAGACGGCAGTGTTTTGGATTATGTTCATAAATGGCTTTTTCTTTGCATGACAAAGCTTTAATCTGCTTTTGTGGATGGCACTGTGAACTGTGTTCAGATCTCTGTTAGTGTTCCTGAACCCAGTATTTCTGAGTTTGTAAATGATCTGTGTAGTAGAGTTAAACTAATAATACATGTGGCTCTGTAACTCTCTTAATGCACATCTGTTAAAGCAACCACCGTATGAAAACCCTGAGTGGTTTTATCGCCATGTGGAAATGCACAGCCTGTGCATAGAGATACCTACAGGAGACTGTGAAATCCCGATACGCTGTGGATGGAAAGGTACGCTTACAGTGTTTGTTTTTTTTCAACTGTAAATGTTAAGTGAAGATTGTACAGCTGCACATTTTCAGTGTCGAGCTGAGGATTTCAGACTTTTGAATCCAGGTTTTGTGCCTGTCATTTTCAGACTGTGAAGCGACTGCTAAAGGCCGTCCTAAGCTGCGAGAGCACCTGCGCAGCCACACTCAGGAAAAGGTGGTGGCATGTCCCGGCTGTGGGGGGATGTATGCCAACAATACAAAGCTGTTTGACCACATCATACGACAGAGCGCCATGGAAGGTAGATTCTGTCAGATTTATGAAATTAAGCTTAGTAATGTTAAAAAAACCTTTAATAATCGAACAATCTGTGTCGTGTCACATAGGTCAGAGGTTCCAGTGCTCGCACTGCTCCAAACGTTTTGCAACAGAAAGACTTCTGAGGGACCACATGAGGACCCACGGTCAGTTATGCTTCATTGTGCTTTTTTTTTTTACACATGAGTTTATGCCATGATGAGGTGTCCATCCATACACAATTCACAAAAAATGATACTCCTGGAGTATGAAGCAAATCTGTTCCATACTCTTGGAGGTGAAGCTTTCACACATTGTTCATCTACCAGGTCTTAACTCAGATTGTGTTTAAGACTAAGACTTTATTTCTGCATGTCACACATTACAATAACCCGGGAATTGTGATGGACTGTGAGCCAGATGAGTTAATCAGCATCTTTCTGGATCTTTTCTGCTTCATAGTGAGAGCATCCAGTTTTAAAATGAAGCGTTTCACAACTATTTCTTGGCTTGACGCAACCAAAAATAAAAATAGTCCTTCACAGTGTCTATTTTTGATCTGCTGAGCATGTGATGCACTTTGTTGTGAGTGAGTGAAGAAATCCTGTTGCCAACAAACAACTCTGTAGTCTTAATATAGACAAATTTAATTTCCCCACTGCTTTATTGGGACAGTGAGCCACTACAAATGCCCATTATGTGACATGACGTGCCCGTCGCCCTCTTCACTGCGCAACCATATCAAGTTCCGCCACAGCAACGAGAAGCCATACAGCTGTGACTACTGCGAGTACAGGTACCCAAACCCCTGAAATTTCACCAATTTAAGGATTAAGTTATTAAACAGACAATGACATTTGCTCCCACCGTTTTTAAAAAAAAAAACAAAAAAAAACCTCACAGCTGTAAGAATCTGGTCGACTTGCGCAAACATCTGGACACCCACAGCAGCGAGTCAGCCTTCCACTGTGACGTCCCTGGCTGTGGCTTTACATCTCGAGCCGCTTGCACCATGAAGATTCACCACAAAAGAGAGCACGAGGTGATGTTTGAAGTGTTTGTTTAAACTTGCGTTCAAGTAGGGGTTTTTGATGTTTTCATTGATGATTGTGTTTTATTTCCATAACCAGGGGAGTTTTGTAGCTCGCTACAAGTGCCATGTGTGCGGCCAGTGTTTCACCAGGGGCAACAACCTAACTGTCCATCTGCACAAAAAGCACCAATTTAAGTGGCCGTCCGGACACCCCAGGTTCAGGTGAGTGTTGCAGTGAAGCAGCTGCAGTAATAGCTATTGCAACGCTTGAAGTCTTTATTCGCTCTTGACAGGTACAAGGAGCACGAGGATGGTTTCTTGCGTCTGCAGCTGATTCGCTACGAGAGCGTGGAGCTGACCGAGCAGTTGATGCGAGAAAGACAAAACAGGCAAGCGGAGGAGGACGGCGGCAGCGAGCCGACAGAAGGTCAGGAGCTGCAGGAAGGAGCAGCTCCGGCAGAGGTGCAGGTGGAATTGAAAGGGGTGCTGCTGGAAGAGCAGAGGATCGACGAGCCAGGCTCGACTGTCGGCGCTGAGGAAGGCGGACAGGAAGAGGGCATGCTGTATGTCCTCACTGGAGGACTGTCACAGGCAGGAGAGGAGTCTGTAATGCTGCAGCTCCAGGATGCTGCTCAGCAACAGGAGATGGAGGTGCTTTGACTTGATGCACATCCTGAGCAGGCACAAAGTACACAGTCACACTCTTCTTGGAATTCATGAACTTCTACAAAAACCTGGCTTGGATTTGAACAGAAAGCGAACTGCTTTACTTAAATTATAACATCTGAATTAAGGAACACGTACTGTTATGATTCATGTTGAATATAAACCTATATTAGGCAAGTAAACTGTTTTTTATGTGTTTATTTGCTAATGTGTAGCATCTTAATTTTAAACTGTTTTCAGTTAGATGTTCGTGTCTCATGCTGTAAAATCTGTCGAGACAGTTGAAGGCTAATGTTGCACTGCCTGCTGGGTTCTCAATCAATCAAATTCAGAGATACATCAGCTGAAACCTTTAAAGGTTAAGAACATGAGTCACGGGACGTCGTGTTGTCATTAATATTCAACAGAATCTGGATTAAAGCTAAGAGGGCTCACCTTATCATCTCACAGAGTGTGTACCTTTCCCAGTTAAACTTGAATAAACACGTGAAACCTTTTTGTCTATTTTATGTTTTGTAATATTTTTTTAAGAGTGAACTTTTTTCTTTATGTATTACATACATTCATCATGTGTTTTGGCTCCACCTGCTAAATCTAACTGCACTCCTGCAGCTCTGTTACTGATCTACACGGCTGTATAATTGACGTCTCAATCGTCTAAAATGTCTTGACTGAACTCAACTGAGCTGTAAATCTAAACGTTGTCTCTGTAGTATTGTTAACGTCCACATTCACCACCCACATCATTAGTTACACCTTGTTGGTACCAGTTTGGACCCCCTTCTGCCTGCACAGCTGCCTTAATTATTTGTCGCTTAGATTCCACAAGGTGCTCGAAACATCTCTCTGAGAGTTTGACATGATAGCATCACACAGTCATCGCACATCCGTGATGTGAATCTCCCATCCTGCCACATCTCAAAAGATTTCTATTGGATTGAGATCTGGTGACTTAAGGGCATGTTCAAGAAACCAGTTTGAGATGACTTAAGCTTTGTGACATGATGCGTTACAATGGAAATCCAGGCTCATCAGACCAGGCGATGCTTTTTCAGTCTTTTGTTATTCAATTTTGGTGAGCCTGTGAAATTTTAGCTTGCTTTTCTTGTTCTTAGGAGACAGGAGTGGCGCTCAGAGTGTGGTCTCCTGCTGCTGCAGCCCATCTGCTTCATGGATGGTCAAGTTGTACATTCAGAGATACTCTTTTGCATACCTTGGTTATAATAAAGTTACATTTTCAGCCAGATAAATACTGTTCTCTGGATATTTTCTCTTTCAAACCATTTTCTATAAACTCTAAAAAGGGTTGAACTCATACCAGCCCGTCTGGCACCAACAACCATGCTATGTTCAAAGTCGCTTAAATCATCTTTCTTTCCTTTGTTTGAACTTCAGCAGGTTGTTTTCAAGCAACAAGGCCAACATTAGGTTTGTTTTCTGCTTTTCTCATACAAGAAAGACAAAAAACCCCAGAAAACAATTACAATTTTTCATGCTGACCAAAACAAAGTTCTATATTTCTCTCAATATATTCTATATAATTATATATTTCATATATTTTAGTTAATCCATCTAATGTGAATGATGTGCATTGGATAAAGCGTCTGTGTTTAAGGTACAAGTACCTCTGTTATCCATCACTCGTCTCATCAATTTGGAGACGGTCGTTCTTTCATCCCTCGTCTGCTTTAAACCTATAAAAACCTTTGATCAGGCGTCAAAATCGTGACACAGCTTTGCCCAAGTGGAGTCCCAGGATGATAAACAGTGCACAGCATTAGCTGTTTGTAGAAGATTAGGCAGCACACAGAGCTTAGTTGAAGCGTTACTTAAACTCTCTCTCGCTGCTTCCTCTTCCTCCAGTGAGTGAACTCAGTTCTCCTGGGACTGATTCTAATGGCTTCATAGTCTAGTGATGGCGTAGTATAATGCTTCTACTTGGTTCCTGGGTGCACCTGAAACATTTTTTTAGAAAAACTACTTCATCAGGAGATGGGAACTGTGAGATTTTACATACTGCTGCTCCTGTTGTTGTTTGGATCCATCCACAGAGGGATATCTCAGTTTCCTGAGTGGAATGGAGAGCTGGAAGGTAGTGGTAAGATCTCCTTTTCTGACACTGTAATGCTATTCTTCACTAACTTTCTGGTTACTAAGTCATGGCATACATGAATGTTTGTCCGATCCTTGCGTATTAAGAAGCCAATGATTTAGTATTTTTCTTCTTCAGGTGAGATAGAATCGATTTCCCAGCCGAATTTCATAGATGACACATACTGGTCTGGGTCAGCCCCGCTTTGTTTAGGAGGTTGTAAAGCGCGGCACCGGGAGCTGAGGAGAGATCGCTGTGGAGACTCTAGCTGCTGCTGGCTCGGCTACAAATCCTTGTGCAGAGGTAAGACACAGAATCAGAGCGAAGAAACAAAAGGTCACTTGTTAAAAATACCTTCGTCTTGTGCTTTGTATTTCCTGCATTTCCTTTTCTCTGTGTGTCAGTGAACTGTGGAAGGCCAGATGTGGACTACAATGGAGCAGTGTATGGTAATGACTGGTGGGTGGGATCTGTGGTGAGGTACACCTGCCGCTCAGGATTCAGGCTTATTGGAAACTCTACCAGATCATGTCAGCCTAATGGCCTCTGGACTCCAAAACCTATCTGCCTACGTGAGTCCACACAAACCGCAACAAAACAACAACAACAATAGGTTTTCTGACCCAGTATCAACATTTACGCTCTTTGACCTGCCTTTTAGGAATGTGTAAGCAGGGGCAGATTGAAATCAGCGAGCATGAACTGAGTGGGACATGCAACTCCACCTGCGTGGGTAAGAGCTACTTCGGCCCACCCAAACGAGGCTGCTCTCAGATAGACAACTGCAGGAAGAAGGAGACCGGCTGGAAACGGTTCTTTGCACAATGTGTCCCTTGCATTTGTGACTGCGCTTTCTCGTGTGGTGAGTTGCTTCCACCTCCACATTGTCAGGACAAATGCAAAGCAGAATGAGCATGCTGCGGTGCTGTCTGTGTACAAATACATTTGAATATTGCTCTACACATGAATTTGCCATCCTTCTTTCAGGAATGATATCTGCTTTGTTTTTTTTTTGTTTTGTTTTTTTCAAGTGTCTGCAGGCTAAAACACAGAGATGCTTACAGTGTAACAAGGCTGCAGACAAAGAGGAGACACAGACCGGCTGTAGACCAAAGAGTCACGCTGCATTTCTGCTGCTTCATCCAATTTTAAGAACAAATCTGGGTGTTTAAGGACAATAATTTAATCTCTCCGGCACACACTCCAAGCCTGCCTGCCTGCTTTCTGTATGTAAAGGGTTACATGGCAAGAACAAATCCTGCTGGCACGCCAGTGTTAAGTCACTCTTTAGGATGCAAAGCGGCGAGAGGGTCAGAAAACAAAAGGGAGGACAAATTTAGTGAAAGGCGCCTGAGAGGTTTAGATTAGATTCAAGTTCAGCAATTATTTGAAATAGAAAGCGACTTTGGCTGATTTTAAACCCCATTTTTGGGCTTTTCAACATCATTTCCTGTCCATATATATATATATATATATATATATATCATACTATATTTAGCTTGGATGTCTGCAAACACATGCACATGTTTACTTTCCTCAGATAAGGATGGGAATCAGAGAAACAAGGAAAGAGGGAAGTGAAGCCAAGGAGATTGGCATCTTGCGTCTCCTCTCAGCCCATCTGTCGTGGAAGGAGCTGAGACCTTAATCTTGTTATAAGATGTTTGTTCAGGGGTCAGAGTTAACAGAGAGAGTGGTGTAGAACTGTTAACAGCATTTATACTTTAGGTGTCATGCTGTGTGTACTTTTATTTTCAAGTTATTTATTGAGAAATGTATATCACAAGCCAATTGTATGAATGTGAAATGAAATAAAAACTACTCATGTCTTTGAAATCAAAGGTTTAACATTTAAAGCGATGAATTCTGAGCCATGCAGACCTGAAGCAGAGCTTTACAGATGGCACTAATATTATTCTGATTGGATTATATTATCAGTCATCCCCCGTGTCCATCATCCCATCGCTCCTCACAAAACAACTACTGAGCATTAGGCTTCCAGGCAGGCCTGTGACACTTGATATAGTTCCAAATTAAAAAATGGTAAGAAGTAGTGTGGAGAAAGCAAGTCACTAATCAAAGATTTTCAAAAGATATATGACAAAATATTTAATACGTTTTGACCTCTGCTCCCATTTAATGGCTTATATGTTTTATATATTTTAAAATCACATTAAAAGACTTCAGAATTTTTTTTCCTCTGTCTTTTTTTTACTCAACTAAAATCGATTTCATTTTGAAACCGAAAAACAGACTCAAAATGTGTTTTTTTTTCCTTTCACTGCCTTTAATAAGCGACATTACAGGTTAAACCACTAGATGTCGCTGTTTTGTCACAAAGTGCATCACAAGTGTGAGATTTAGGACTGATTCCCTTCCACTTGTGATCCTGAGGAGTTACTGCTCAGCATGCATCACTGTTGAGGACTCCAGGTGGTGTACCTCAAGACGATGTGCTCATCCGCTTTGGGCATGTAGCAGCCGATCCCTGTACGACGTTTAGATGACAAACACTGATATTTACACACATACAGCCTGAAAGAGCATTATAACAGAAACAGCAGCTAATAGAAATAACAATGGGGCGTAGCATCCTTTCTCTAAAAGACAAAAAAACATGCTTTAATAGATAAATCACTATTAATGTGTAGTATCACCACCTTCTCCTTCTATAAAAGATAAACACGCACAAATGTTGTCAGAGCAGATAATTTTTCAATAGCTGTAGGAGGCAGTAATTGAAAAAGACAACCCAATCTCCTGTCTCATTATGGCTCATTAAGTCGTCCTCAGATAGGCTGAAGTGAAGCTCTGGGGATGACACTCACCCACATCCAGTCTGTCGAATTCTCCAGAGCTTTCAGACAGGATCTCCCAGTATGTCTTCTCATCCTTATTTCCAGCCACTCCATTCACACTCTCCAAGAACAGGCCAAAGTTTGGGTCCTCCTTCACTGTGAACCTGGCAACACAAACAGTCAGGGCTTTAAGAGCAGAAATGGGTCACCCTCAGCTTAAATATGTAAGAGAATCAGCCGGGGCTCCTTTTTAGCAATAAAGCATGCTAGACAGTTATATTAAAGGGGATGTCATGGGTGGACTTACTTAAAGTCGTGCTGTGCATCGTGCAGTCTCCTCAGAGCTCCCAGCAGCACACCTCCCTTTACTACACTGCTGGAGTAGGACTTGAGAGGCTCGTTAGACTGCTCGTTCTCCACAGACAGTTTGATAGAGAGGGATCCTGATTGTGCACGCAAAGCAATTCACATGTGATACAATTTATGATGCACGTCTACAAACGATCAAAGCTTCTGTAAAATTTACCTTCATCTGTGTCTGTAAGAGCGCCACGTGTCAGCAGGAGGAAAAAGCCCACAGAGAGCAGAGCTGATGTCCTTAGTGCCATGTCGAGCGATCTTCTATCTCAGATGTGTGTCTAACACCACATCACCTCACTACTTATAGTATGCCTAACCCACATTTGTAAGCAAACTCCAGTCCCAGAAAGTCACGAGGCACTCTCACATACCTTTGTTGAGGTTAAACATTCACATTCACATCCTGAAACTTAAAACTAACACAGAAGTGCTTTTATGTGACAATCAATGATGCTTAATGTGTGCTTTATAAATACAGAAACACTGTTATCTCGGAGGTTACACTAGATGATTCATGATCTGTCCTGTGGCTGTGGGTTTTTCTTTCAGATGGGTGGGAGAATATCTCTTTCCCTAAAGACAAATATTATGTTACGCAAACAAATTTGTCTTTCTTTTTTCTTTTTTTAAATCTTGACAGTAGAATAATAAATGTAAGTGAACTAAATGTGACCCAAGTCTTATCAGACGAACCTGGTTATGGGGGCACAAAACATCAATATAGAACTAAAAACGGCAGGTTCACCTTTATTTTGTGAACTGACCTATCCCCCATCACACCAAGGATGATCTACAGAGAATTCAATTAAAAGAACCAAAGTTTAAACCTGCTGATTTAGGTCTAAACCTTACCGTCTGAAAAAAACAATATGGTCCCTCCTCTTAGCAAAATGAGTCTGGCTGAGAAAGAGAGTAATAGGCTGGTTTGCTGAAATTGCTCGTCTGGCCACCAGAGAGTGAGAGCTCGTTTTAAGTTAGTCTGATTAAGAGGCAGGTGCGATTGGCTAAAAATGGTTTTGATTTCCTCTCAGGGGTGATGTAAGGCATGTAGGGCCCGCTTGAACGCGAGTAACCCCGTCTGTTTTACCGAAAATAACCCGGGCACTGCAGCATCAGCACCAGGCAGCTGCGCAGGTGCGGCCTTTAAAGAGACAGAGGGGCCTCATGTTTACAGCGATGGAGCCAGACTTTATCATATGTATCAGCATTGGATGTATACACTTAGCACATCTATGCATATACAGGCTGTATATTGTACGTTACCCCAGCAAGAGACAGCCCCAAATAACCACAGAGCAGAAATCAGCACAAAAACATGTTTAAATTGCGGTCACAGAGGCCAATTTAATCAAGAAGGCTCTAGCAGTCACAGCGATATGAATATATTCAATTAACTGTTTATGAGTTCCCAGTTTAAGTTCAGTGTCCCAGCTTTAAATCCCCCCAGTATTCTTAAAATGTTTCGGAAATGTGCTTATTATCGATCAGCCCTGCTGTCGATTATTGTTCACAGGTTTTATTTCCAATTCGTTAAAAAACACCAGGTCGGGATGACGATTTGATCTGTCAAAAAAAAAAAAAACACTGTTTCCTCCACTAGCATCTTGCCAGCAACGCCCTGCATCCCAGACCGGCGTGCGCACCACACAGACGCACTAACCGGCGAGAGGATAACGGCGGCTGCTCTGTCGGGCTGCAGCTGATGCTGCTGAAGCATCTGCAGCGCTGTTTGCTTGGTTTAGTGTGTGTGTCTGTGTGTGTGATTCCAGATGTCACCGACTGAGGATTGGCGTCCACACCGCTGCGGGGGATGTGTGTGAGTACAGGCCGTTTGGATGCGAGTTCGGGACGGACGGATTTCATGAAAGGAACAATCTCAGCGAGGGAAAACATGACAGTCTTCCCGCTCCCCTGACGATTCTCCGGGATGCAGTCATAGTCTGAGGCCGGACATGATCTTAATCTCAGGGATTGCTGTAGTTGATGCGGGATGATGTGCGCCGCACCCCGAGTGATATTGATAAGGGGAACACAGCTCGGTCCTTCACTGCCCCGCTGATTTTTGCTTGACTGTGGCTCGTGGTGATCATCTTCATCTATTTATTTTTATTATTTATTTTTTGAATTTTTTTTTGCTGGGCTGGGACTATTTGGGAGACCTTCTGATGTGGAAGGACTGGGCTGTTTTGCCTGAAGGGATCAACTGAGCACTGTTGCTCTCACCCGGAGGGAAACCAGGGCTGAGCTGCTCACCTGGTCATTTCAACACAAGTATGTGAAATGTTTTGCGTGTATGCGCGTGCATGTGCAACGAAACACACTGCATATTTAGAAATGACCGGTGAAGCCACTTTTACTGCAAGGATGTCCTCAGATCATACTAATGAATGACTCATTTACTTAAAAAAGTCACTTCTGCTAAATACTGTATCTGGCTTTCACCCTTTTACTGTTAACAGGTGCTTTTTGGAGAGATGTGAGCATCCCTCACCACCAATGGCAAGTCTCTGCAGGGCGCAGAATCAGTGCATATTGCACTGCTATACATTATAGTGATAAGCATATTTCATCCCCGTGTATAGGAGACTTCTTCTATGGCTGTCTGAGCTCATGTGTCCTGTCTTTAGGGCCGCACATGGTGAAACACTGAGGCCTTCCTCTGACTGAGAGGCCATTAAAGTCTGTCAGGGTTTTACAACGCTTATATGCAGGCTTGTAATGGAAAGTCACTAATGGGAGGATGATCAATAGAAGCCTTGGTCAATCTTCATCACTGGCCCTCCTTTATCTGAGGATATTTTATTACACATACAGTAGGTCATCAGTGGCAGACACTGACTCAGAGTACTACTGCAAGCACTGCAAGGCTTGCATGACAGCAGCAGACGTTTGTAGCCTTTACAGTAATCGCTTAAACAGTTTGGATTTTCAAATACGCATCCCACAAATGTTTTCTGATATACTTTTACATCCATCCCAAATTTCAGTAGTATATGTGATCTGATTGGTGTCGTGTAATAATCGTCAGTGGTACCTGCAATGATCACACTTGGACATGGCTAAGTGGATGATCTGGCGTGGTTTGTGTATGTGTATATTGCATGCATTGCAATATCCTGTTTATTTGTATCTGTCCACAATGGCTAAAACTGTCCTAAAGACATAATCATATTATTATTATTATTATTATTACTGTTATTATATTATTATTATGGTCATTTCAGACTTGCATAACTAGGTTTTTCTTTGTCAAAATTATTTGGATGTAATTTTGTAATTTTATGCATTCGTTTTGTTCTCTTAAAATTAGACACATACAAGACTTTTATATTATAAAGAAAGATGATTATAAATAGTATAAATAGTCTGTAAATAGTATGAGCTTGTTAAATATACATACCGACCCACTAAGTCAGAGCAATCTGTGAACATACAGATAGTAGTCTCCAGATTCCAATTTAAGTTTTTGTACTTATGTAATAACATTACATGTGATCAAGTTACTTAGAGTCAGGACTTTGGGCCTACATCATTCACTCACACAATAGTACTTTAATATGTTTATGTTGATGTGTAACATCCACGTAGTTCATTTAAAGGTTCTTCATAAAAAAACTCGTACTGGTCAAAACCAGGCCACTCAATTAATTCCTTAAGCTGTCTGAATTAGGCCCGTTATCCCCCGAGTTAATTAAACTTAGTTCTAATAGTAATTTATGTGTGTCAAAACCTATTGACTTTCATTAATGATTAATGAAATAACTGTGTTATAATTTTGTTTACACTTCCAACAGGCTGCTTTGACTCGGGGTGAATTTGTGTGAATCAGCAGAACTGCAAGTGTGCTGCAGGACTGAAACCAGATCCCAGCTCCTCACGCTCTGAATCTCATTCCCTTAAAACAGCCAGTCCATAGAATAAACTGTAATCAGATCATGTCCGGCACCTAGTTTTAGGATGATGTCTCCAGTTAAACTAAAACCATTCCTGGAACACACCCTTACACACTCACCTCTGCTGAGCCTACAAAAGTCTATCAGTTTGTTCACTATGTAGAAATACTTCCAATGAATTAGAGCTGCTGCGTGCATAGTGCCGTTTACCGGCTAAAGTTTGAATTAATCTGGTTTATTATGGTGTCTTTTATTTCTAACTACATCTAGCACGTGACACAAAAACTATCTCTGTCAGCTATACTTTGTGATTAACGAAGCTTGCTTTGGTTCATTTATCAGGGGAGCTACACTTCATAACCTGTATAAAACCAGAGATACGAGACGCCATTGCTTTTGAAGCAGAGACTGACACGTCTCCCTCTCGCCCTCCCCTGCAGCCTTTCAGCATGGCTGAGAAGACGATCGAGCAGGGCTCGGTCAGCATCCCCATGGAGGAGACCAAACTTCATGGCGGAGCGCCTCAGGAGGCGCCGCTGCTCACCCACCTGAAGAAAGTGGAGAACCACATCACTGAGGCCCAGCGCTTCTCCCACCTCCCACGCCGCTCCGCTGTGGACCTGGAGTTCAATGAGCTTTCGTACACCATCCGGGAGGGTCCGTGGTGGAGGAGGAGAGGTACGGGCAACGCTTAATTCACACAGTAACCATGATGGATGAGCAAGCAAACATTACCAATGGCGATCAATACGAGGAGGCCTTTAAAAGCCTTTGTGACATTTAAGAAAAACAATTTTTTCTTGTTGTTGTTATTTTCTGTTACCTTTCTCCATTATTCTGCCACATATATCCCAGCCCACTACACACACACACACTCACACTCACAGACCTCCACCATGTTGTAGCAGCCAGTGTGCCTGCAAGCTTTGCTGCGCTCAGCACAGTTTAGACATAGTAAATAATTTACACTTGCAGGTTGGCACGCTGCTTGCGTCTCTTTTGTGGCGATGGCGAGTCAAGCCCATGATTGAGCTGTTGAGCTTGAGCTTGTGAAATACAAACAGCGCTTAAACTCAACGCCCTCGTTGCTGATGAGCCTCCAGCCTTCAGTCGACTCGTCAAATAAACCACCCTCCGCAAACTGTTCGGTTTAGCTGCTTTTTTAATGCTCTATATGCTCAAAAGGATGGGGGAATGTGAGGATAAAGGGTGCTTCAGAGGAATCCTTTATTTACACTAGGCACATGTTACCCTAGGAAAGCCTCTACATGATGCATTGCAGGTTGTGCTATTTTCAGTCTTTTGTAATATTGATGCGCATTATGAAAGCCTGGCAGAGGAGTATTGTGAAACCTGAATTCGTGGAGAGTATCAACAAGGAGCGAAGAGGAACAGCGAGGGTACCTCTAGCTTGGATCAATAATCCAGCGTTGCTTTGTCCATTGAAGCCCATGTTTTTTGGAGGCTAGTTTATTAAAATCAGCCCCTGGTTTGCTTCTGTTTTCTCATCGGGGTGCCTGCCTCAGCTCATCAGCCCGATGATGTGTGAACAGAAAGTGTTTCTCCATCAGCTTTTGCAAATTAAGTGGCTCCATTCATAAAGAGGTTCTCCTTGTCATTTTACCCTCTGTCCAAACTCGCTGAACCTCCGATCACGCCTCATACTGGGCCCATCCTGCCCATTTGTCTTAACCAGCAAGCCACACCTAACTTTCTAATTTCACCTGTGCTGGAGTTTATTCTGAGGGGCTTGTCTGTGTTTGTGCCTCATTTACCCAGCTAAGCTCAGAGCTGCTCCTCTCTGATCAAAGCTGCAAAGACAGTGTAACAGCACAGAGCTTAGAACTGCTGATCTGCTGTGTGCGTTTATATCAAGTTAAAAAACACACGTTTTTATATAATTCCCACTGAATTACACATTGTAGGACAGCAAAGAGGACGAGCCGTGAGCAAGTGACGTCATTTGTATTTAATGTGTTTAAGTCTTTTGGTTAGCGACACACTGCTTGTGAGTCACCTCTGAAAATCTCTGTGATGAGCAGGAAGCAGAAGAACTTGTAATGCAGTGAACGTAGTTTCTGTTTACTGTAAGTCAGTGGAGGAAGGTAATGCATGAGCCGTCCTCTGTCTGTGTTATTGTTATTGTGGGCCCTTTTGTCGTGAGGCCAGTTATTTATCGCTGCTAGGATGAAGCTACTGTGACCCGCTTTCATGTTGAGGATATTTTCCTCCCGAGGGAGATAACTGGTGAAACACTAGCTCATACTTAAAAGGGGAGGGAGGGAGGAAGGGAGAGTGGGAAATGTTTACATGCCCCCAGGCGATTTACTGTGAGTTGCTCATTGCACCTGCACTGATCATCTGGTTAGTAGACAAAGGAGGGTTGCTTTTATTTATTTTTTTGTTATATTTGCAGCTTATTCATTGAATGCTGCACTTCCCGTACCATTATCCTTTTAGGGCTAATCTCAAATCTGTAAAAGGAGTGGTTCATGCTCAAAATGGAGCATAGATGCTCAGTTCTGAGACTCTGTGGTGGAAATCATGCATCCTGCTTCATCACTGACATTGTCTTGCAGAAAGATTATGGATAATTTTCATTAGCATTGATCAAATATGAAAATAAAATCTCTACATGACGTCTGCATGATCAAATGAAGGTAAACTGGGAGCCACTCTGTTTGTTTGCCGTACGAAGGCTGGATATTATCTATTAAATATTCTGATCCCTTCAGTTTAACAGAGCTGTTTCTTCCGTTAAACAGCCAGGCTGAAAATGAGGCTGTGAAGTGAGAAAGAACTTACACTTCTATCACTCGCTCTTCATCTCTTATTGAGGCCCGTGGCTCCATGATGCATTGGCTCTCACCAGTAGCCTATAGCACACCCACGTCTCTGACTGAAGTGTCAGCTGTGTGGTGGACAGCCTAGACATCGGGTTTTGACAGAGAAGAGGAATGCATGCAAAAAAAGGGTTGTGTCTCTGGTTTTGCTGCTTTTTTATAGAAATCATTTTTGTGCATCAAATGTATAAAAATGTTGTGGACGTGCAAAGCGGTGAAGTGTTCTTTCTTTTTTCAGTCTGTTGTGATGGATTGTGTTTTTTCCCCCCAACCAGGTAGTATTTTAGCAGACACTTCCTTTAAGGATAGAATGAAATTAGATAAAATAGATACCAGTGAACAAACAGTAAACTCCAAGTGTGAAGGGAAAAAAGAAGAAGGTTTGTTGGGAAAGATCTAATAATTTTCTTTCACTTTAGACATGTGATGACCACACCTGATGCTATTCCCCTTCTTTGACTTTGTCCATGAGATCAGGCCTTAGTCACTCACTGAATAGGGCAGGGAACAGTGAGGTGAGCCACATAATCTATGGCTCTCATGGCACTGGGTTATGTCCCTGCAGACCCACACAGATAAGGCCATTATCGTCCACGGCTTGTAGCATCAGGTTAGATCATCAGTATGCACCACATGCCATGGCATCACTGCTTCTCTGGCAGCAAGCAGCTCTGCTGTCTGAGTGGAGGCTGTCTGATGTTATAGCACTGAAAGGAGGAGGGGGCACTACTTTTAGGCTATTTAACTCAGAAGGCTGGCAGCTGTGCTGCTGAGACCCTAATTACACAGCTCAAGACAGGAAAATGTGTCCGTACGGACACTGGAGAAATGGGTAAGGCGAGGGAGACATGTGTCAAAAGCCAGGGTACTTAAAGCTCCTTTTGACATTCGATTTCAAAAAGATTTCAGGTTTTCTGTCAGCTCTTAAGCTGGTTGTTTTTGCTGTTCCCATTGTGCCTGGAGAACTGCAAAGGTTAGAGAAGTTCATCATTAAAACCGGAGTCATCTTCATTTGCAAGCCACACCAAAGCAACCGTTTGTTAAAACCGCTGCATGGGAGTAATGACTGTGGTTCATCTGTTGGTGCTAGTGAGGGCATCATCATCTTAGATTACTGCTTTAATATGCACACTCCAAACCCCCTGCAGGTCTCAGAGACTCTGAGAGCCTGGATATGTCTGAACTATAGTGTTTTTTTTAAAACTAAGCTAAATTTCTTTTTTCTTTCCCGCTTATAAGTAATATTTATGAGTTTTCAGTTTTTGGTATTTTTTAATTTTGTGCTTAATCTTTTGGAACATTTTGTTTTCATATCTTTTGCATTTAAAGGTTTTCTTTTCTTGAATTAGCCTTTTATTGTTCATCTTTCTTTTAAGCATTTTAACGCATTACACAGAGCAGTTGAAACTGTCTTTGTGCTAAACAAATAAACTTGGCTTCCTTTGTCTCGCGCCCGAACCCTAGCCCCCTCTAACTGCAGTTCAAGCTTCATTCTGTATGCCAACTTCACTTAAGAAGTCACTTCTAACAGCAAGTGCATCTCTAATTTACAATAAGACTCCCTTTGCTGGGTGGTGGGGATGCCATGGCCAATACCTCTGCACTGTGACTGACAGGACTCTTAGTTCTGCTTAAAAGTGGTATTTATCGTCTGGGACTTTAAGTGGTGGAGTGAAAATAGGCTTTCTACCTGCATAACCGTCTGTTGAAGCTCTTCTAAAATCAGTGAACTGAGTCCGTTCCAACATGAGACACAAAACTGCCTGTTTCACTGTTACACTGTCGGGAGGCTGAAAAGGTTTCTTTTAACAAGTAGTTTAAAAATGACCAAGCGGATGGGTCGTAGCACTTTACATTCCAACACAGGATATAAGAGTTCATTTCATGCTTTTGTCTGTTGTAAAGCCTGAGGGTGGTAACACATACATTCAACAAAGCCAGCTATAGGGGAACAATGTTACATTGTTATATTTCATAAATATTCTTTTTGTTTTGTGTAGTGCATTAAACTAAATGGAAAGTGTCCTGTTGAAACTACTTGACATAGTTATTTTTATTTTTGTGGATACAGTAAATGTGAACATGCATTCCAAGTGAATTACTACTAAATAAAGTAAGTTATTTGTCAATAACTGGACATGAATAACTTGAGCTGATTATATTTTATATCGCAGTGTATTTCTAATGAACTTAGCAGCTCATCCTCTGTCTCTTAACACTTTCTTTAAAGATATAATGTATTTGGGGTCAGTTTGAAAGAAAGGCAGATGTGACACGTAAACGTGAGGTCAGAGGTCAAATGTGACATGATATTTGGATGCAAACTATAATGCGATATTTAGTGTCATTTCCTAAATATTGCCAATACAAATAAAGGCAGCAGAAATGTAAGCGTAGTTTTAAAGATGAAGACATTTTATGAAAGTTTGACCTTATTTGACTTTGAAGAGGTCAGAGGTCGAAAGTAACATGATAGCTAGAATCCCAATGTGTTATTCCTTATATGCCTATATGTTGTCAGTACAAATAATGTCAGGAAGAAACATATAAAGCTATATATAACTATATAGCATTATTATCACTTTGACCTTCAGATCAATCTATTGAGGTCAGAGGTCAAATGTGGCATATTTAATACTTTTTAGGCTACTTTTAAAAGGGTTTTTTTTTGTTTGTTTTTTTTACCAATAAATCTTTAAGTTGACCTTGAAGACTTGGTGGATGTAAGCCAGTTTTTAATGGGCTGTTAACATCACCCTACTCTGCACTCCTACAAAGTTTTATCAGAATTTAATCAAAACTTTGTTTACAGACAAACTGACACGTGAACGCTGTGAAAAACACAACCTCGTTGGCAAAGGTAATAAAGTGCAGTACTCCCGCTCTAAACACTTTGAACGAGCTGTTTATCCGATCAGGAGCATTCAGTTTTATTTTTCCATCGTTACTCTTTTTTTTCCACACAGTTCTTGTACTTCTCGTTCTCATCGTCTTTCCGTATCATTTCAGGGCCACATTAAAAAAATGAATAAATAAAAGATTAAATGAATAAGTGAAAGAGTTCAATTTGAATCCAAAGGAAGAAACGCTCACATTAGACCTTATAACATTTGGCCTAAAACCATGAGTGTTAACTTTGAAGTAATGCTTATAAGAATAACTGGTGAAATTAATCACATGATTATAAATAACTCAGCTTTTTTTTGTTGTTGTCAGGTTATAAAGCCCTCCTGAAGTGTCTGTCAGGAAGATTTAACAGCAGAGAGCTGATTGGTATCATGGGGCCTTCTGGAGCCGGAAAGTCCACACTGATGAATATTTTGGCGGGGTACAGGTGAGCCCTGCACTTGGAGTTATTGCAGATGTGGAAATGGAAGATTGAATGATATGCACATGAAGAGGTCTCTCTCATGCTCAGAAGCTGGTACTGTGTTTAAAAACAGGGAGACCGGCATGAAAGGTACAATCCTGGTGAACGGCCGACCGAGGGATTTGAGGACTTTCAGGAAAATGTCCTGCTACATCATGCAAGATGATATGCTGCTGCCACACCTCACTGCGAGGGAGGCCATGATGGTGAGGTCATTAAAAAAGTAAAATCTTAACTTCTCATTGAATCCTAGTTCAGCAATGACAGCTGAGTTCTGTCTGTCTTTCAGGTTTCCGCCAATCTGAAACTGAATGAGAGCATGCAGGTCAAAAAGGAGCTTGTAAGTCTGAACTTACTGATGGTATTTCTGCATTACGTGCAGAAGCGGTTGCTGATGTTAGGGGTGTGGAAATGAATAGAAATGTGTCTAGCTGCAGAGAGTTTTGCTTGCCATTAATACAAATGTTTCTGAGGTAATTTGGGGTAAAACTGCAAAGAAAATGAGGAGTCTTACTTTTTGATCATTTTAATTTTGGGGGACTTTTAAGTCACCACTTTAACCTGAAACAGTTCTCTAATAAGAATTTATATTGTGCTATTTAGAGAAGCAGGGCACAGACAAGACAGAGGAGGTTAACCTAATAGTTGCCTGATATAATGGAAATCAATGACCTATAGCAGGGGTGCCAAAGGTAAGGTCCAGGGGCCAGAATCGTCCAAACAAAAACTCCTGTCTGGCCCCCTGGACTGCTTTGGAAAATGTTAAGGAAGGCATAAATTTTGGACTTTTAATTGTATTTCATAAGTTTGACAGCTTTTCTTACAAATAATGACTTCCCACCCTTGTTCAAATTACAAATAATTAAGTAATTAAGTAATAGATAAACAGTTACCTACTATAGAATTTTTATTTTCAGTAAAATATTTTAAAAAAGAACTTTTCTGCTTCTTCTGTACAGTGACAGAAAGGTGGGTTTAACTGGTCTGGCCAAAGTAACATTAAAGTGGGCTGTGGCCCGTGATGCAAAATAGGTTTGACATCCCTGCCTTATATTATCACAGCTAACCCAAGCCACATTATCACATTGGAGCCAGAATACTTGTCTGATCCACATCAAACAACACTGAAGGCAGCAAAATGCTGTATGCTGATGTGCAGCTGCGGTTGATGACCACTGTCTTGTCTGCAGTGAAATCCTTCTGCTGCACATCACAGCATACATCCATATTTGGCTTTGAAGTTAAATCTCTTTCATATTGCACACCTCTATTTTTAGCTTTGAGTAAGCGCGCCGTGGCGTTCCAACACTTCTCTTTGTTTGGGTTGAAGGTGGACGAGATCCTGACCGCTCTGGGCCTTCAGGAGTGTGCTCAGACACGTACCATCTCTCTCTCTGGGGGCCAGTGTAAAAGACTGGCCATTGCCCTGGAACTGGTTAACAATCCACCTGTCATGTTCTTTGATGAGCCCACCAGGTAGGACAACACTCATCTGGATTAACTCTGTGTGATTTCAGCTGAAATGCAGTCTAAATAGTGCATCTTTCTTTTCGTGTCCCATCCAAGTGGTCTGGACAGCGCGTCCTGCTTCCAGGTCGTTTCCCTCATGAAGTCCTTGGCTCAGGGAGGACGGACAATCATCTGTACCATTCATCAGCCCAGTGCCAAGCTCTTTGAGATGTTTGATAAGGTAACTTGAGTGCTCTTCCTCCTGGGCATGCCTCACCACCCATTAGCTGCAGCTCAGACCTAGACACTACATGCTTGCAGGGTTTGTTTCATGCAGCTGAAGCTGTGCGGCAGTCGATACCCGGCCCTGTTGTTTTGTCAGTTGTCGATGCATTATTCACGGAGCCATTGTGTTCAAAACTATGTTGATTACTCTGTACATGTGTTCTTATTCACCAGCTGTACATCCTCAGTCAGGGTCAGTGCATATACAAGGGCACAGTCCCTTACCTCATCCCTTATCTGAAGAACCTGGGTCTCCACTGCCCGACATATCATAATCCAGCTGATTTCAGTGAGTTGATTACAAGTGTATATCCATGCATAACTTTTTATATGTTATGCATCGTTCTCATTAGCTTGTCCTCTCTATTCCCAGTCATTGAGGTGGCATCGGGGGAGTACGGAGACCTGAACCCAGTGCTGTTTGACGCAGTCCAGGGCGGACTGTGCTCAGAGGAGGGCAAGAAGAACTCGAGGGACAAAACTGACTCCTCTTGTCCCTCACAGTGTCACAGTGTAAGTGATTTCAGCGCTTTAACACATCACACACACCCTGTGTGTCTGGTATTTAACATTATTAAACCCCTGAAAGTACCAGACTTTACTCATTTTAAAGAATTGTTCATTTATTAGGAAAATTGATCAAATCTTGCTTTTTGTTGTCTCTGGTTTTCCTGGAATTAACCACGTTCGTTATTGTTGTCTACTTCTATTAACAATTAGATGCAGGCAACATATTTCTAAACTACAAAGCCACCATATA
This sequence comes from Pundamilia nyererei, assembly GCF_000239375.1. NCBI lineage: Eukaryota > Metazoa > Chordata > Actinopteri > Cichliformes > Cichlidae > Pundamilia > Pundamilia nyererei. The sequence continues at coordinate 1,794,869 of NW_005187465.1, read as the reverse complement.
ATAGAAATGATAAACGATACCTTTATAAAAAGTAGTAGTGCTGTACTTACTGGGGTTGTATTTCACCACAGATACTCAAATTGCTCACAGCTGAATGGGAACCTTAAAAATGCTGCTATGACAGCCAATAAAAAATATAATCAGTAGCTAAAAATTGAGGCAACAAAATAAATAAAAAATAGACCTTTTCTATTTCCTATTCACAGTAATACCTTTTAAATGGTACAAATTTTTCATCCCTACTCCACTGATCCGTCTCATTAGTCTCTATAAGCTGTCTTCTCACTTTGTCTTTCTCAGCCCTATAATATAATAACTTAATAAGAGCATCAGCAAAAATGCTAGAACCGTGACTGTAAACCACCCACAGCTGTCTGCTTTACGGTTACTCCTGTTTAATGCATACTGCAGTTTTGCCCTGCTGCTTCCTTTAAGCGCAGTGAGGTCATTGATTTTCTCTGTTATTCTTTGTTATGCACTTATTACCCTTCTGATTCTGATTGAGCCAGAAGACAAACACCACTTTTGTATCTGTCCTTTAAATAAAACTACAGCTAGTGTGGATTTAGCTTAGATCTGCACAGGAAGTGGAGTTTTGAGTTTGAACCTGGTCCGTGTGGAGTTTGCGACCGCTCCTCACGCTTCGAGCTTACTTTGGTTTCTTCATGAAAGCACACTGGGTTAATTCTGCTGTCACTGTGCCCTTGACCAAAGCAGTGGCCTACATGATGCAGCAGCACCCCTGGGTGCTGCTGCATCCTGATACTGCTCCTCCTAGTAATAATAATTAGAGAGAACATGTTTCCCTGTGGAGTTGAATAGAGATATCCTTATCGTCATAGTTTTCAATTTGATTTTTGTAAAACAAAACAAGTTATAGACAGTAAGTAAGCTGCAAGTGTCTCTGCCACTAGACAGAAACACTCTTGTTTAAAATACACCAAGAAATAATGCTACATGTTGTCATTTTAACTGATATGAGTACTCTATTATTTCTCATTTTGCACAGGACACAGGAACACTTGAGAAGCATAGCTTCGCCACCAGTACATTCACACAGTTTTGCATCCTCTTCAAAAGAACCTTCATTACAATATGCAGAGATACGGTATAGTATTTACTCTATAAATATCTCCAGATTTTATCAATTAAAATTCACTTAAACTTTGTTTTTATTCTTGTCATGAGTTACAGACTTTTGAGTTTTATTTCTTTTTTTTCTCAAGGTGCTGACCCACCTTAGGGTGATGTCCCATCTGTCCATTGGAGTACTCATTGGCCTGCTCTATCTCAAAATTGGAAATGATGCCAGCAAGGTTTTCAACAACACTGGCTTCCTCTTCTTCTCTATGCTTTTCCTCATGTTTGCTGCCCTGATGCCCACAGTGCTAACCTGTAAGACTTGTCTTCTATGCAGAGAGTGGAAGTTGTTTGTCTGTTACAAGTGGAAAGTCTTTAAATGCCGCTGTTGTTCCACAGTTCCTCTAGAGATGTCTGTGTTTGTGAGAGAACATCTTAACTACTGGTACAGCCTGAAGGCCTATTACTTGGCCAAAACCATGGCTGACATACCGTTCCAGGTAGTGTTTTGCTTTTTGAACACTTCATATTTTGTGCATGCGTGGAGTACAGTTTAAACTAATTGCATTAAAAATGTGCTTCACAGGTGATTTGTCCAATTATGTACTGTAGTATAGTGTACTGGATGACAGAACAACCTGCAGAGGTGGGTCGCTACCTGCTCTTTATGGCCTTGTCTACATCCACAGCGCTGGTGGCGCAGTCGCTGGGTCTGCTTATAGGAGCTGCATCAACATCTCTGCAGGTAAGTAATGGAGTGTTCTCTCCCAACAACGTACAAGAAAAAATAAATGCACCCATGTGGTTTTATAATGATAGAGGCAAAGTTAAGCTACTTCATAATAAGTAGCTTGGTGCACCCCAAAAAGTACATAAGCAAAAGTACACAAGTACATGTACTATTTAAGATGGGGAAATATTGCTTCTTTTTTTTTTTTTTTTGCAAAATTACCAAGAAATTACACAATATTTAAAGTTGCTTACAGTGTAAGTTGTGTCTTCTTTTCTGTAAAATAACCCAAACTTATGCACAACTTAAAATTACTTGAAATGTAATTATTTGTTCTTTCCTGTATGGTACCTGAAGTTATGCAGTACTTAAACCTACTGATACACAATCTAAAATTACTTACACATTACTTAAAATTACTTAAAATGTAATTATTTCTTTGTTTCCTGTAAAAACCGGAGTTGTTACCTCCTTATTCTAGTGTCCCTGCCTAAGTATTTGTAGGTAAATATAATACATTGAAATTTCAAATAAAATACAATGAAATTTCATTTAATTACAGGGGAATTATACCCTTAGTTATGGGCTATATTATAAATTCTTGAATATGTAAAAATGGGCCTGTAGTGCACTGACTGAATTTCAGTAAAGAAAAAGATGTTTGTGTGTCAGATTTTGCTTTTCTCGCTGCTGGACTGTCTCTACTGTTTGAAATAAATCGAACGGGCTCACACAGCAGAGTTGTTACTACAGTGGGTGGTTTTAGTCATACATTTACTCTGAACAATGCTGCGAACATCTTGGCATTAAATGGCACTTTTTCACATGTAGCACACAACAAGAGATTGTGTGTGTCAGATGAGGTGTTGTAATCATTTATTGTTTAACGTAGGTGGAGGTGGTCACTCTTTATCAAAAAAGTATCCCTGCAATCCAAAATTTTTATTAACGAAATTTTCTGTGTTTTTGGTAAACTTTGTTTAAAAGTGGAAGGTGTGAGGGTTGGGTTTTTAGAATAGAATAGAATAGAATAGAATAGAATAGCCCTTTATTGTCATTGTACATGTACAATGAAATTGTAGGTGCTCCTCTCTACTCACTAAATAGTAGACAGTAGGAATAGACTGCAAACAGGAGAAAACAGAAAGTCAAGATAGATATATACAAGATAAGATAAAAGGCATACAATGGAGAACAAAATAGTTGCAAAGTGCTCAGAGGTAGTGCAAAGTAAAGAAGCTGTTAATGAGTCTGGAGGTGTAGGACCTAATCGACCTGAGGTGCCAACCAGAGGGCAGCGGGTCAAACAGGTGGTGGGCGGGGTGCAAGGGGTCACCTGTGATGGCTCTGGTTCCTGAGACAGGAGGATCTGGCAATGGTCTCCAGGAGTGGCAAAGTGCAGCCAATGATTTTTTGGGCAGTGTTAATTACCCTCTGCACAGCCTTTCTCTTCTCAGTTGTGGCTCCTAAGGACCAAACACCCAGGCACTATGAGAGCACGCTCTCCACTGAGGAGCGGTAAAAGGCCAGCAGCAGCTTCTGGTCCACGTTATTCTTCCTCAGAATTTCCCAGGGGAGGGGTGGTTTCAAGCTGAGCAAAGAAGGTGTTGTGCTCCCCTGTGAGTTTGAGGCTGCTGTCGGGGGTTGTGGGGCTCTGTCCTTTGTAGTTACTGAAAGTTTGGATACCTCTCCACAACTGGTGGGTGTTGGTGGTGGTGAAGAAGCCCTCTATCCTCCTCCTGCAGGCCTCCTTGGCCCATTTAATGCCATTCCTCAGGTTGGCGCTGGCAGTGCAGAACAGGGAAATGTCCCTCAGCCTGAAGGCTGAGTTATGAGTCATGAACAGAGCCTGTACTTCACTTGTTATCTAAGGTTTTCAGTTAGGAAAAACCTGGATGTCACATTCTCTACACAGCATTTAATGTAGAAAAGGACAGACTGAGTGGAGGTTTCCAGGTCCTTCTGTTCAAATATTGACCAGTATTTCAGATCAAAGCAGAGCATCATCTGGCCATGTTTTAATGACATGGGTGCTTCGAGGGGTTCATTTCCTGAGGGGAATGCAGGCAGGGATGAGGAGCAGATAGAGGTGGTCAGATTGTCCTAGGTGGGGGAGGGGTGTTGCTCTGTAGGCACGCTTGATGTTACTGTGACCTTCTGTGAAGGCTTCTGTTGTTGGTGAGGCAAAGTTACACTGGATGCATTGTTAATACATTTCTGCAGATAGTTGGTTAATAAACCACACTGTTTCAGTTTTTATTTTGGCATTTGTTCAATAAAAAACATAACATGTATGCAACATGTAAATAAAGAGAATGGTAAAGGACTGGATCTTATATAACACTTATCTACTCTGCCTGAGACACTCAGTGCTTTATACAACTCACCTAATTCACTTTTTAAAAATGCTTTTTCTACATAAGTGCTTTCTGTCAAACATTCACAGTCCAATGGATGCATCAGAGAGCAACTTGTGATTAGTATCTTGCCGAACAGCCATCCCAGAATGGTGGATACTGTGTGTATTTATATAAAGGTTTCTTGACAGAGTTTGATAAGGTGTCTAGCTGATGTTTTAAAGTTATGCAATTACTTGGTTATTATATTTTTTAAATAACTTGTTATCCAGCACTGACGTGGATGCTGACAAGTATCCCAGACTTCGCAGTGGCATAGTGTCTTCTTACCACTTGTAGTTTGCCACAATGAATGATAAGGTCCTCAAAAATCTGTAATGCAATGCAATGGGGAAAAAAGCAGCACTTATAATGACAGTTCCACAATGTAACAGAACAAATTTTATATTGCAGAAAGTTGATTCAGTTCATCCGGACGTTGTGTTATCTTCAGTCTCAGCTGACTGCAGATCTCCCAGCCTTATAAACAAGGCAGCTGCACAACAATCACAATGAGCAGCATCGCCTAACAATGAGCCATGAGCTCAGTTTGTGGTCATTAATATGCACGTTACATTCAGAGAGCGTTGTGGCATGGTGGTTTGCAGCAACAAGGTCCTGGGTTTGAATCTCCTTTCTGTGTGGTCTTTGTATGTTCTCCCCAAGTCTGCACGGCTTCTCTCCGGGTACTCCAGGTTCCTCCCACAGTCCAAAGACATGTAGTTGGTGAGGTTAGGTTAACTTGCAATTTTAAATTGACTATAGGTTTAAATGTGAGTGTGAATGATCTGTGTGTCAGCCTTGCAACAGACTGGTAGCTTCTTCAGGGTGTGGCCCACCTCTTGGCTTCAGACGCTCCCTTCTTCTCAAGAAAAAAGGAAAAAGAACATGGATGGATAATATGCATATTAAAATGACAGTTAATCAGCAATGTGAAGATACTCTTAGGTACCCTCCTTGATATAGACATGGTTGCTCTCCTTTTATACATATGGCCGTTTGCTCAAACCAGCTCTCCTCCATGTCTAGGCTGATCCTCATCCTCATCACTGAAAGAGTGCCCCCTACTCCGTAGGCATAACTAAACTGCAACATCCCACCTTTGATGTGGCTTCCCAGCCATTCCCCAAGTCTCTGTAAACAGCACATATGGCCACTGAGCAAGGGTTATGATAATTTGCATATTAACAATCATGAAGCTGATCTTGTGTTAGGCAATGGTGCTGGTTCTGATTGTTGTGCAGCTGTACTGTTAATATGGAGAATGTGCAGTCAGCTGAGATGGAAGAAATCACTTAGATGAGTTATAAATGTTCTTCTAACTGAAAAATGCTGTCTCCAGATGAACTGAATCAAGGTTCCTTAGCTGCATCATCAAGGATGCACCAAGCGTGCATTTTATAGAAAAAGTGACCAGTGTGAGCAAACAGCGGATAATGATAATGATCTAAAATGCTATACTACAATACTTTCTTTTGTCTGCTTACAAGGTAAGAGATTAACTTTTTCATATGATTTTTGCTGCTAATTCATTCCACAGGTGGCAACATTTGTGGGCCCAGTCACAGCCATACCTGTCCTCCTTTTCTCTGGCTTCTTTGTCAATTTTGACACCATTCCCAAATACCTACAGTGGAGCTCTTATGTTTCCTATGTCAGGTATGTCAGCTACCAATGAATTTCTAAGGCTGTTGAATAGAAAATCAAGCTTTTTCTAAACTCATTTTAGTAATTGGTTTCTGTGGTTTGACTGTCTACACTGACTCTCTTTAATCACCCACTTTTAGGTATGGCTTTGAGGGGGTGATACTCTCTATTTATGGGATGAACCGGTCTGAGCTTGAATGTCCAGACCCTGTGTGTAAGTTTCAAAAGCCAGAGGAGGTCTTGCAGCTGTTGGATGTGGAGGACGCAAAGCTTTACGTGGACTTCATGGTGCTGGGGGTTTTCTTCCTGATCCTCAGACTCGCCACTTACCTGGTTCTGCGCTACAAAGTCAAGTCAGAGCGTTAAGACGTCCAGAGGCACAGTGCTGATGGATATGGATGCTCATGAATATCCCAGAAGTGTGAGATAGTAAGAAAACCTATCCTCTCTCTTTTTCAGTTTCAACATTTCAAAATCGATCGAGTATGTGCTGCACCATTACTCAAACTGTACAGTATGGTACAGATTGAAAAGGTTTACTGATAAGAAAATGAAAAGTTTCAACTGTGAATTGTTGTTCCCTGCACACTGTTACTGTATGCCAGGTAATGGTCACCATCACCTTTCATAAATACAATAAAATATTGCTCAGTGGCACCATGAGTGGACAGAACACCCCCCAAAAAAGCAGATCGCATGTTTCATTAAGCTGAGAATTTTGAAAATGTACTTTTTTTGGTGACTCCAGGAAAGTGTTTGTAACTTGGAGCTTCTTAACCCAGTGCCTAAAAGGTATTTCAAGGCCCACAACAGAATCTGCTTAATTGACACAAAGAACAGCAGCCATCAAGATGACCCTGAAACGTGATTTCAAGTCAGATCCTCTGTTATTGCCAACAGAAAAGTGGAAGCCTTTTTTGGGGCTCATCTCTCTCTCCTGTAGGATAATCTTGTCAGGTGTCCTTACCAAAATGCACGACGTGGCGACTTGTCTTTATGGAACAGAAATCGACTGCCAGTGGATGACTCTCCTCGCTGGAGACCATTTTCGCAGGCCTTCTGCCCCAGCGCTCACAGTGATGGGACACTTTGCCTCGGATGAAGAGCTTGTGAATATGTTAAGCAATGTGTCTTATACAAAGACTGACATGGATTCGCCCCGCATCCGGCCCTAACGACTCCTTACTTGCTCCTGCACGTGTTTGCTTCTGCCACAACTCGGGAAGCATTGAGTGAATTGGGAGCGACACGTGAAAGCGAGTAAGCTGTTTGCAGCCTGATGCAGTGGGCCGTCTTCATCGCAGACAGAATAGCATTTTAGGTGAAGTGCAATAGAATATATTATGGCTAAAAAATAGCAAAAAAAAAGGAGAAGAAGAAGAAGAAGAAAAAGTGTTGTTTGTCTAATCAGTGTCGCTCTTTTGACACAGTTCTTTGAAATGCTTGTTTCCACTCGTATGACTCTTTAGCTGCCTCCTCCCTGAGCTGAAAAAGGAAGTCCCCTCCTCCTTTCCTCCTCTTTCTCTCTGCTTTGCTGATGTCTGACAGATGCGTGTTGTTCAAAACAATGTTAGATACTTGAAATGCTGGCTGGGCGGTTTTTGTGCCTCTGAACTAGAATGATTTGAGTTTTCTCTGCTTCCTTGTTTGCACATACACTACACCTTATATCTACATACTGGCTCTCTATTTCTCTCTCTTACACACACACACACACGCAGAGGTACATTACAGACATACACACACACATCACCATGGCAATGTTTAGAAGAGCCTCTCCTAGTCACACGGCAATGCAAATATTTTCCAATAGACTTGCTATGAAATATTTCTTACTCCAACTATGCTACTTAGTAATCCTTATTATAATACTTCAAATAATGTGAGTATATAACCAATGATTGTACAGTGAGTATGTCATGCTGTAAACAAATGTACATTTGCACTTTTCAGTGTATCTTTATTGTTTTTTCTTATTTATTTGTATTTAGTTTTATTTTTTTAAACCTACAAGACGAGTGCTGCTTGAAAGTGCAATGGGGGAAGAAAACGGCACATGGATGTTGCATGATCATCTTAGAAGTGAAATTTATGAGATATTAAATTTTAGAGTATGGGACAGTGGTTTTATTTCCTCATCCAAACATATCTGTCCCGCCACGTTTGAGGAGATGCGAATCCTCCGCTCTGCACTGAGCATTTCTTTTAGAACATCTGGAGCCACGTGTGCGTCACTAGTGCGGATTAAAGATGACACGATCAGGAGTGAAAAGAGGCGAATGTACGAGACGTCCTGGATGGAAGAAGGCAGGGATACAGAACAGAGAGCCAAATATGTCATTATGTAGCTAAAGAGGTTCGCAGTCTCTTTGGGAAGCAGCTGGATTGGAGAGCAGATCACTAATCACTAATCTGCTTCGCTGTTCAGCACAGAGATGGCTGTGATTAATAGCAATAGTTCACATCGCGATGTTTATGAAACCTCCTGCAGTTTATAAGGTTTATGTTCTTCTTACCGGTTCTATTATGTGCAATAACCACACAAAGGCAACTCTGTGAGACCAATTACATGAAATGTGACGCTGAAATTTTTTCGTTGTAGTGCTTTCGTTGCTTGTGTTCAGTGACAAAAGCTAATGTAGGGAAATGGATTGTCAGAAAGATTGTCACCTGAAAGACCAAAGCGGGATCATAACATTTATTCTAATATCAGGATAATTATAGAAAAAATGCATGGAATGAAATAAAAGGTGTTTAAACTCAATTTTCCTACAAAAACAGATGATATGTGTTTTAAGTTTCTCTAAATTGGAAGCAGAAACTTAACTGCAACTCCAACGCCAACCAATAAACAGTCATCAAGTAACTGGACAGTCTGGGGGAGTTTGGGGCTTGGATGTTAAGGCCCGTGGTACCAAAGACGAAAACAAGTCTCCCTTCTTCTCCCCCATAATGTGCATGCAGTGTCCAATATTACCATTAATTTTCTGACCAAAATAAGTGCTCTGAGGACACATTAACAAAGTCTGTAGTACAGTCAGTTTGTCTGGTAGAATCCCTGATTAGCTGATTATAAATGAGGTGTGGGAAGATGTGAGATGTGTGTAAGCGTTATGAAGTAGCTATGGAAGTGAAATTGCAGGATGCAATATCACTTGAACGCATGGTGACGTCACCCTGTTTGCGCAGTCTCTTTATCACTTTGCAAAATCATTTCACAGCTTCATCCGTTTGCTCATAAGAAGCCACCGGGCTTATTGTGCACTCACATGGTAAAGAGTAATATGCAGGCTATCCCTACAGAAAGCTTGGACTCTTATTAAAAATGTGTGATGGGATTAGAGGTAGTTGTTTTATTGAATTTTCCGCTTAGAGTTTAATTTCTGATTTAAAAAAAAATGCAAGTTCTGTATACTGAACGCTGTTCCGAGGATTATATTAAAGATCATTTATAACCTTTACCCTTTCTTTGTGAGATGATTTGATCGGACACTGATCGCTGATACTTTTTCCATAACCATATTTATACACTGAAGAGTAGCAAACACTTAATTATTTGTGATTCTTTCCAGTGCTCAGGAGTACACTCATCATGAGCATTTTCACAAGACTCGTTTAGCTTTAAATTTACATTAGAGGCATTTAGGTAACCCAGTAGTAGCTCGGCTGCTGTTTCGTGCCATGTATTGATGCGAAAACCTCTTGAAACAGCTTTTTCAAATACGGGTGTGCTTTAAAACATAAATCATAAAGCTGAGGGGCGTGCAGGAAACATCAGGAAGAACCAGAAAATGATTTCCACATTTTATTGCACATTTTATAGCTCCGAAGCTCCCCAGTCCTGTTGACTTGGAGGGCAGTAATTGCAGAGAGGCACAATGTAGCAGGATGAGAGGGGCTGAAGTGTTTCCACGGATGTACATAATGGGTTTATCCAGAGTGGTGAAGCAGTTCAGTCATAAATTACGTTCCTCATCTCAGCAGAAGGTGACAAAAGAAAAGCAGCTTCAACGTAAACGCTCTTTTTCTACATTCACTGGGAAAATATTTAGTTGGGTCTGAATAGGAAGCTAGAGTTCAAACTTAATCTACTCTCGTTTTTTAAAATAGAGAGAAAATACATGAAAAAGCATGAAGAGAGAGGATATTCCTTCACTTTCTTTTGCTTATCCAGTTCAGACTTGTAGTGGGGCTGGATTCTGTCCCAGCTTTGATGGGGTGAGAGGGAGGTTACACTGAAAACATAAAGAGTGTTTTTAACTGTCCAAGTTCTTTGAGAGTTTTGCACAGCCTCAGAACGGACTTTAATAACTTGAAGATGATAAGGCTCTGCACTAGCACCTTGAGACAAATCAGCACGCTCGCTGGCCAATAAGGCAGCATTATAGCTAGTAAAGGAGCTGCCTACCTGCCACTTTGCTCACCTAAAATCTAGGAAACTGAAAAAGCAAGGCAAGTTAGACTTCACGACTGTACTCAGAATAATGGGGTCATTGAAGGTAACTGCTAGTGTGAAATTCTAATGTGTTTCACTGTTGGATAAACTGGTCAGAGATGAAACTCATTAGGTAGGCTTGGCGATCCCAGCAGGCCCGATATCCCATGAACTCTTACCTGCATTGAAATATAAATAAAACACATAAAAGTGGTAGAGGCACAGCATTAATATTCTTCAACTCCCACTGAAGCTTTATTTAATGAACTACACGGCCTTGAAAGACAAAGACAGAGAATGATAACACGGCTCTCTGCTGTTACAGCTCTGTAAAGTGCAGCTGGTGTTTCAATGCTTGGAGGGCTCTCTGAGTATTCCCTATCACCACACAGTGAAGATGATGTTCAAAAACACCTCATAATAAACTCTTACACAGCCAGCTGCAGATCTGTAGGCCCTGATCAAGGATGCAGTCAATTTTAGCATTTAATTACAGTGAAATGCAAATGTGGCTCAAGAGGTTCATTAGAAAAGAATGGTGGAGGTTGCAATAACTTCACTGGACAGATGCTTCTCAGGTTGCTAATGTGGACCTCAACAGAGCTGACCCCATAACTAAGCATGTGACGCAAGGTTACTTTATGATGATGGTAAAACATCTAATTAAAGGGACAAGATATTAGTAATCAAAACAAAGGGGTCACTTCTTCTCAAACAAAGTAATGCTATATAATCAAATCATACCTGGTTAATGAATTTAAAACAGTGCAAAAAGCAATTGAATAAACTAAGTAAAAATAACAATTAAATGAAATAATTCAAGGTAGTTGAACACGTTATTGTTTTCAGCTCAGTTTAGTTTCAGTTAGTTTCCACAGTGTCATTGCTACTGTTTTAATCTTTTAATTAGTACCTGTGTGATTATTTAAGCTCAGTACAATGTTCTGATACAGACATGTGGCTTTCAGTCATAATGATAGCCCCTTATCAGTAGACATACTGGTTAATGCCAGTTATGTTGACAAATGTAACCAAATTGACAAAAACTAACTATTAAAAAAATATTATGTTATTTTGGTTAGCTTTTTGGTAGATGTTATGATCCTATAGTAGCTTTCTTTTTCCACTAATAAATAAATAAATAGCAGTCCATTAGTCCAAATTATAGGTTATCGTCTCAAAACTTTGACTCACAAACTTCTGAGAAAATAACTCAAAACTGAGTTATTAAGTCGAAATTTTGAGATAAATAAACTTTTGACTAGCTTTGACTAGTTTTTTTAGAGGTGGAAACAATCCTCCATTGGTTTCAGTTACTTAACAAAAAATAAAGTTTAAAAAAATGTATTTTACCTTTCGTTTTCACACTTTTATGCCAAGTGAATCGTTTCAGAAACACCCCCTCGCTTAGCTTCCGGGTTGGTTTTCCGCGGCTCCTTCAGGAAGTTTCATCTTGCCGTATATTTCATCTTTGCTGTGGACCGGCATTTTCCCACAACACCCCGCTCCTCCTCGCACAGATGACGAAAATGGCGGACAACTCATCTTCGGTAGGCTTAAGAAAGATATAATGTTAATATAGGCACATTGACCGGTTTCAGAGTATAAATAAATGTGTTGTTATTTACAGGTCGAGATTGTGGAGGGCTGTCGCCTCCCGGTTCTTCGTAAAAACCAAGAACACGAAGACGAATGGCGTAAGTATTGTCCGTTTTTTTTTTATATGCTAAGCTAATGCTAAGGAGCTCAGCTCAGCTGTTGTTACCAGAAGCCCCGGCCTCCAGTTAAAGCGCTGTAAACACCATGGCCACGGATGGTGCATGCTGCTGTAAAGTGTGTATGAATTCAATTGGAAGACTTAAGAAAACTGCTGCCACTCCCTCGGAAATTAAATTGCCAGTTCTTAATTTTACTTAGTTTCACATTTTATAGAAAAAAAGTACTAAATGCAGGTGGCATCAGTGATGTTTACAAATTTGAGAGCGAATTTATCAGGTTTTCTCTCTTACTCTCTTGGCACTCAGTTTGGTCCATAGTAATCTTTTTTTAACACATTCCTTTTTAACAACAACAAAAACAAAAAAATTAAAGCACAAATGGTATTTAAACCAAATTTAATTGGGCATTGCACTTAGAATTTATAATCCTGATACCTCAGCATAAATAATTACATTATAGGACATTTAAAATCTCACATTAAAGTAGATTTTGTGCACCTTTGGTTTATTTTTAGCATTGGAATGTAAACAGTAACTTTTATCACATGCCTGTGTATTTAATGTTAAGTGTGTTAAAGCTACAGTGTTTCATAGAAAAGCATCACAACGATTGTCTCTGCTTTGTACAGCACTGGCTGAAATCCTGAGTGTGAAGGAAGTTTCTAGTAGAAAGCTCTACTATGTTCACTACATTGACTGTGAGTATATTTTGTGTCAGTCGTCTTGGTTTTTCTCAAGATTTCACAGCCCCAGTTTAGTAAACATACACCAAGGTTAATTACACCTTTTAAGGTTTGTTTATTAAGTTATTATCAAAGATTGCAAAGCAGATTTGCATTTATTTAGTAATTCATTTTTTTTGGTCTTATTTGGATCAATTCAGAATTATAGCTTTGTACACATAGCTTTTGATCCCCCCCCCCCCCCCACCCCTTTTCCTGTCATGTTATGAGCTAAAGACCTTCACACATCAAATCACCACTCTGTCTCTCTTTGTCTGTGTGTTTAAGTCAACAAACGTCTGGATGAGTGGGTCACAACAGAAAGGCTGGACATGAAGAAGCTTCAGTTCCCCAAGAAAGATGCTAAAACACCAACCAAGAACGGTCTTTCAGGTTCCCGTCCTAGTTCTCCGGAGAGAGAGAGAGAAAGAGAGAGAGAAAGAGAGCGAGAAAGAGAGAGAGAGAGAGAAGTGGTAAGGAGTCCACGTGTCATTTAAAGCAATGTAATTATAATTCTCACAGTATTAAGAAATGATGTCAGTCTTAATTTCTGTGTTGTGTGGTTTTTATTCATTTTATAGAAAAACCTGCATGATGGTAAATTTCATGTTTGTTGCTGTTCACTTCCATTGATGCATGGTATAAGCTTTCCATGGTCACTTTAATAAGCTGCAGTGTGCTTTATGCTGCTTGAGCACTGATTTGTAACAGTCTACCCACAGGAAATGCAGCCATAATAACAATAAAAATATAGATAAATAAAAGAGGACCCTGTTTTTAACAAAATATCAATATCCTCTTTTTTTCAGTCTTACATTTCTGTGTTAATACTTCTTTATCAAACACATGCCACTCAAACGGTGAAACTCTCGTTTTATGATTAAACCTTTAGTCGGATTTTGTGTGAATTGAATTCCTCAGTATTAACCTGAGGGTTGACATGAATTATCCCAGTGTTAACCCGCTTCCTTCTCTTCCTTTCTGTTCAATTCAGAGGAAGAGTCTAGATCTCAACGTACAAACTGCCACAGCTCCTTCCAGAGGCAAAACCCTCCCCACGCCGGTACAAGTAGAATTCACCCACTCCACAAATTACTGAGACCTTTTTAAACCTGGTGTCAATGTGATTCTTGTGTGATGATCCCACTGTTAATGTAGAGCTATAAGGTAAAGTAACGTTTAATATAGAGTGTATCCAAATGAAGATTTGTAATAGGAAGTGAAGCCCATCTGCTGCCATCACATTTAATACCAGGTTTAATGGGGTGTATTTACATTGGTTAACCTGCAAATTATCTGAGATTTGGAGAAATAAATTGATTTGCTGTGGCTATTAAAGATGCACAGTCTTAGTTCTGTCTGAAAAAGCATCTTGATATCAAGATGTCACTCTTCATTGAATACAAATGGAGTCCCCGGCTTTTAATCAAGCCTCTGATCACGTTGACATGGAAAAAAAAATCCCATCAAATTCACCTTTGTTTGGTTTGTTTGTATTCAATCTTAAAGCTGAATCTCTAACACTGTTTGTTTGCTGCAGAAGAGGAAAGTAGAGCCTGCCCCCGTGGCTCCTCAGGTACCCCCGGTCATCCCTGTGCCCTCCCTGCCAAGTTCAGCTGAAGCCACTCAGGCAGCTGTTTTTCCTGCCGTGAGAGAGACGCCCACCTTTAAGTCCCGTGAAGACCATGAGCTCACAACGGTAAAGAAAATCCACTTAAATTCTCTCTCTTTTGTTTTTTTTTTCCTTTCTCCTATTTGCTAATGAATATCTTTTAATGTCCTACTCACAACAGAATGGCAACGCCCGACGACTCATCCCCGCTCCACCTGGGAGGAAAAGAAAAGCTAATTGTGGGGGAACTGACGAGGTGCGTTACCTTGATTTGCTGCATGTTTGTGGTCGTGTTATTCGCATCGTTTTTTGAATTTGTTAAGAGTCTGTCTGTGTTGGGTTTTGTGGAGTTGTATTAGAATGCATTTTGCAAAGCGTCACAGTCCGCTCACTGGAGCATTCTCCGGTGCAGCTGGTGACATTCATTCAGACTGGTGCACGGTTCTTGCACAAGGTCTATACTGTTGTAATAGGACATATTTGTTTTATTATGGGGACCTATTGTGCTTATTTCCAGCACCATATTTTAATTCTTGGACTTTTTTAAAGTAGCTTCGCATGATTCACAGTTCAAAAAAATGCTTACTTATCCTGTATGGGGCCCTGGTGCAGCCCCTGAGTTCATCCTCTGTCTGGAATGAGAATTATTAGCCTCGTTTCTCCTCCGTTTAAGTCCGCTTTCTTTTGATTGGCTGTTCCATGCAAAAAAAAATGTTTGAGCAGCAGGTGGACGAGGTCTCCATGATGACTAATTCATGGATATCCTTAGGAATGCCGCTCTCATCACGTGGATTTAAGAGTAGAAAAACTGTCTGAAGCAGAGTGTGAGCTTTTGCCTTACAGCAATTACTTGTACATATGTTGACCTTTTGAACTCTGGCCAAATTTATTCTGACTATCCACATCTGTAAAGGTGTGCGTATACGACAGAAAATAAGGAAAAGAGCAATCGCTATCCCCCCAAAAAACGTTGTACCCATATAAAATGTCAACATAACTGCACAGGATTCAAATGTGATAAATTATTGCTGTCATGTATTTGTTTATAAACCCCATGTGCAATCATAATGATGAAAATGTTTTGTTTTTTTTAAAGATTGCTTTGTCATTCTTTAACTTCCCCCTTTCTTTACCCTTTATGTGTGTGTGTGTGTGTGTGTGTGTGTGTGTGTGTGTGTGTTTCCCTTTTCATTTCTCACCCACTGTTTCCCTTCTGACCACCACAAAACAATTCATTAGTGTGTTTTTATGTATTGATGTGTTCTTAGCTCGTGTTTATTGTGGTGTTTAAAACAGGGAATTACATTTGCAGCTATTTAGTTATGGCTTGTTGGCTTAACAACCCTCTTGAAAAAGAACTTGCTCTTTATTTATTTATATTTAGGTTGTTTGATTACTTTGTCATACATTTCATTTTAGCTAATGGGCACAATAACATATTATATGCTGGCAAATATTGAGGACTGTATGTTGTGCTTTCATATATTTTTATTTTTCAGCATCAGCTCTGGCTAAATTCTGCAGCTTTTTAAAATATTCAATGAGCATTTCATTGACTCTCCTGTGTGGGTCTATGTTTGAGTTGATGTGTGGCTCTTTAAAAAAACAAAACTATCCTATTTAAATTAATCTGACCGAGAATCCTGACACCACATTTTACCAGGAGCCTGTAATTGTAATTTTGTGTCTCAAAAACGTTTTTTGACAAAACATTTTCAGCGTTTGCTGCTTTTGAGGGTTTAGTGTAACCCGGGATGTTCTGTTTTCTCCATCAAGCTACATGTATGCTGCTGTACTCTCATGTTTTATGCCAACCTGCAGCGCTCTCACATCAGCGGTGATGACAGTGGCCATTAGGTTCTTCATAAACATTAACAAATCTGTCAAATCCACATGAGATGAATGTTTGTGTTTGTTCTTTACCCCACTCTTCATTCACTGTCTAACATGTCTGTCTCTGTGATTATGATCACCAGTCAAACCTGACGGGCTCCTCATGCAGCCAACCTGGATTTTACACATTAAAGCCTGTGTTTTTGTGTCTTTTTCTGCTAGATGATAAAGGTTTTGCAGTATAACAAGCCTCAAAGTGCCAGTGTCTTTCTACCACCACCAGAGGTCTGTTTAATTTCCTATTATTGCCCGTTGATTGTGTGTTGCTTTCCAAATTCAACTGTGCCTTAGTGGGTCCAATAAATCAGAGGTGCTGCTTACCTCAGACCCAAGTTTAGTCTTTCTGGACTAAACATGTACTCTGATTAATCATATTACCTTTTTTTTGTTGTTGTTAAAGAAATCTGTGATCAATCAGCTTTTTGTTCAAACACATTTGAAGCACTTGAGAATAACTGCTGCATAATTGTGTCATCTGTGTAATGTTCACATTTTGTACCACCAGGATTCCCAGGACAGCTCAGATGGCATTCCCTCTGCACCCCGCATGACAGGCAGTTTAGTGTCCGATCGCAGCCATGACGACATCGTCACTCGGATGAAGAACATTGAGTGTATAGAGCTGGGACGGCACAGACTGAAGCCTTGGTACTTCTCTCCATACCCACAGGAACTCACCTCGCTGCCCATCCTCTACCTCTGTGAATTCTGTCTCAAGTACCTCAAAAGCCTCAAGTGTCTTCAGAGGCATTTGGTAAGACTTTTGTTCTCTAAACCTTGGTTATGTTAACAGCTTACACCTGAAATCTGTGCTTCTAAGATTGTTTGACATTGCTTGTGTTGTTAGGCTTATTTTTTATTTATTTATTTTTTCAGACCAAATGTAATCTAAGGCATCCTCCAGGCAATGAGATCTACCGCAAAGGCACCATCTCATTCTTTGAGATCGACGGCAGGAAAAACAAAGTTAGTGGTGTGATGCTTCTTTTCTTTCTTTCTTTTTTATTTACCAGATATTTATTGTTGTTTATTTGTGGTTAATACATATTTTTATATTTTTCCAGAACTATTCCCAGAACCTGTGTTTACTCGCAAAGTGTTTCCTCGACCACAAGACGTTGTATTACGACACAGACCCTTTCCTCTTCTACGTAATGACAGAGTACGACTCCAAAGGCTTCCATATAGTGGGCTACTTCTCTAAGGTGCACAGATAAGGCAGAGAATTTTTTCCACACTGTGATAGTGCACTCATAACAGGAAATATGCCTCTATGTAAGCAGGAGTTTCCAAAGCTTATCATTATTTTTCTTCCCTTTGTGCAGGAAAAGGAATCAACTGAAGATTACAACGTTGCCTGCATCCTCACCTTGCCTCCTTACCAGCGAAGAGGTTACGGCAAACTGCTCATTGAGTTCAGTAAGTGTCGTATCATCAGCCAGTTTTTTAAGTTATGAACATTTCTGTCTTCATGTCACCTCTTGTAAACATCTGTTTGTGTCTGCCAGGTTATGAGCTGTCCAAAGTAGAAGGGAAGACGGGAACTCCCGAAAAGCCGCTTTCTGATCTCGGTCTCTTGTCCTATCGCTCTTACTGGTCCCAGACCATCTTGGAAATCCTTATGGACCTTAAACCAGACAATGGCGAAAGACCACAGATTACCATCAAGTAAGCAAATATTCTGGATCTTATATGAGCTATAAAAAAATGTTTATAGATGCATGTTTGGAGCTGAAATGTGTCGTCTTTGTACTTGCAGTGAGATCAGTGAGATCACAAGTGTAAAGAAAGAAGATGTTATTTCAACACTTCAGTACCTCAACCTAATCAACTATTACAAGGTGAGAGATGAGCACCAACTGTAAATTAACTGTTTACACTTTTCTTGAAAATACACGTTTAATTAGATTTGAAATGCTAAAGACCCATACTCTGAAGCCTTGAATTTTTAATTTGAATAACACACAGATGGGAAATGTTTTTTCTAGAGGTAAGCCAGGGCTCGCAAAATCGCTAGCGAGGCTAGTGATTTTTTCCAGTCGGGCTACCAAAATCTATTTCTGCCCTGCCCGTCGGACTATCGTAGGAAGGAAAAATATATGTCAATGCTTTTGCATTCTTTCAGAAATGTAGCTGGGTAATTATGTCATTGGCATCAGTGAGCCACTGTCAATATGTGAC
>NW_005187465.1:1766690-1774325 GCF_000239375.1 Pundamilia nyererei | reverse complement strand
TCTGGGACTCTCCACCATTTGACCTTAGAACTGAAGAAGCTTCTCGGATGAGAGGTGAAACGTCTTCAAGCAACTTAAAGAAGTCCAGACGCTTTTCTTTCCAAGCTCCTTTGACTATGATGACCTGGATGACTGAGAACCTTCACAGACAAACAGCACAAAAAGACTGCACATTCCAAAGATTCTCCATAGGGTTAAAGCCTGGACTTTCTATTGGTCATTACAGTGTAAAAACGCTGTTGTTTTGTAAACAATAATTTTAAATCCAGGTGGTGACTTTGTCTCAGCTCAGCTTTAGTATACCACATGCCAGTCTCTCGCAGCAGTAATCATTACTCGTGGGTTTGCCTCATTGTAGCAGTTTTTTTGTTTTTTAATACTCCTTTTGTGGCTTTCAAAGTGCAAAAGCCCTAATTTAATGGCTTTGTGAGGAAAAGCAGTAACACTCCCAGAGCGGGAGGTGTTGCTACGACACTGCAGCCGCACCTTAAATATTTAAGGCTCTGTTTTGTGAGTTGAAGAAGTTGAAAGCAGTGGAGCATCAGCACCTTTTCAAATGAGCAGATAAAATGATGTGTACTGACTTTGGTTTCTTGAATGCAGGGTCAGTACATTCTGACTCTGTCAGAGGACATTGTGGAGGGACACGAGAGAGCCATGCAGAAGCGGCACCTGCGCATAGATCCTAAATGCCTTCACTTCACTCCAAAGGACTGGAGCAAAAGGGGGAAGTGGTAGAGTTGGTTGCTGAATGACGCCAGAACCAGGGCAGCAGACACCCGACGCGAACGGTGGATCAGATCAAGGTTTCCCCTCGGCTTTCTCATCAAGAACCCAGGACTTCTCTTCGATAAACAGTGAACATGAATTGTTTTGTTAAACGTTCATTCTATATCGTGAATCTAAAAGGCCGTCAAACCTGGGCAGAGGGAGAGACTGGTTAACAGTAACACCGCCAAAAACACAACACACCTTCTACTGTGTAAAAGATCCTGTTTATGATCAAAACAGTGCATTAAAAATGACAAAA
This sequence comes from Pundamilia nyererei, assembly GCF_000239375.1. Lineage (NCBI taxonomy): Eukaryota > Metazoa > Chordata > Actinopteri > Cichliformes > Cichlidae > Pundamilia > Pundamilia nyererei. The sequence continues at coordinate 1,773,295 of NW_005187465.1, read as the reverse complement.
AGGTGACTGTCTATCAGTGTAAAATGACAAACGCACAAACCACTGAAAGGTTGTTTTTATACACGTGATTTTAGATCCTATAGAACTGCTTCATCTGTTAGTCCACATTTTGTAAAACTCAAGTACATTTATTTGCTCTTCTTGTTGTTGTTGCTGTTCCCCTGACTACCACTGTGGCCACACCCTCTCATCTGCCATGTAAAAATGTTGTCATTAGGATCATTCGTATTCCAACAAAGTTCACTAGAGTCATAATTAAGAAACAAAACTAATGCCTGAACAACACTCCAAAATTTACTTTTTTCTACTTTGAAGGTTTTTCAAAGGTTTTTTTTTTTCCTTCCAAGGCTTCAGGACCTCTAAAACCTCTTCCTGGGTATAAAAGATTGAATAGTTGTTATTAGGAACTAAAATCAGACTGTGGATACTTTTATACTCTCCCTGTGACTAAGGCAGATGTTTATTTTGAGAGTTTAAAGAGGGAAATTGTACATTAAGACTTTTTTGGGGGGGGTAAGTTTTTCTTCGAGTGCCTGAATATTAATGTTTCTTAGCTAATAATAATTATAATGCATCAGGCTGTTTTTAGTGTCACTTTACTAGGCTCACTTATAAATGTGAACAGCCCAATACTTTTGCATTATTTATTACATAAAACTCAGAACTAGGCATCAGTTATGTTACACGTTTGTGCAGTTACATATGTTCTTGGTTTGTGATCATTCAGGCCAATATTTCTTTTTCTGTTTTTCATCACTCAAGCATATCAACCCCCTCTTGATTTAAACGTATATTTGCCGTGTCTGTACATACTGATGACAGAAGCCATGTTGAACTTTAAGGAATGTAAATTTCATGTACAGTCGTCTTTCTTTTTTACTCAATGTTATCTAACAAGCTGCACAATGTTTAAAAAAAAAAAAAAGACCTAAAAGTGATATCTTACCTTCAGTTTTGTGTTTTATGTTTACATGTCAGAAAAGGATGTTGAAATGATTTAGTATATCTTTATGTGGAACACTTCAGAGCGTTTGAACGTTTGATATAAAAAGAAAAGAAAAGCTGGCTGAATTGATTAAAAACAACGCGTCTTTATTGTGTTTATTCTGGTCTGAGAGCCACTTTCATCTGTGTGGACAGGTTAAGCCGTGTAAATGAATGTAACAAATTCCCAGTGGACACAGTGCATAAAGAGGGTGTTCAAAATTGGGTTAGTTTGTATGTAAAATTAAATTACATACATTTTTACGTAAAATGAATGCAGTTCATGTCAGAATATGCAGTTTGGCGAGAAATTATTTCTGCACCAGGAATGTGAGACAAGCTATCCAGCTTTGAGATCCGGTTGTCAAAAGGTGCCATACAGCCCAATAGATGCTTTACAGAGGGTGAAGAAATTGCCGTAATTGTTATTAATTAGTCCAGTTTTCCGCAGTAAAGTTTATGCAGTTGTTTTAACAGGTTGGCTCTGTCATCAAAAGGGGTGCAGGTGGTCCGTGAGCCATATACAAGCCCGATTTGTAGCCGGTGCCAAAAAGTGATTTCAAGTATGTGCCAAAAAAAAAAAAAATGCAGGAATTGAAACTGTTGTAAAGGACTTGTTGGCCTATAATATGTCAAAAAATATTTCTCATGAATGGAATCCAGTCTTTGGGCCAGAATGAACATTCCTGTCACAAGATCGAAGCTGCAGTCAGTTTTTGACAAAGTGATACTCGTTCATAAAATGTCTTTTTCAATGGAGATCTGGCCAAGAGGGCAACAGAAATGGTAACAAATATAACATAAGCATGTTTTATGTGACCAAACAAAGAAGGCGGCTGATTACAGTGTAGGTGCAATGAGGAAAACAGATGCAAAACGGGTCATTTTAGATTTTATACATAACAGCTGCACACATCATGTTCACTACAGTCAATTTATCAATTCTTTTTTAATGTAAACATATTAGACATTAAAAACGGTTTAGAATATTTTCACGGAGTTTCAGTATAAAGCTTGATCACCAGGGGGCAGTATTGTGAACCCCTCACCTGTGCGACATTTGAAGTTGAAACCACAGGACGGTCGAGTGGAGCTGTAATTACAGCCTGACCTCTGTAATTGTGTTTGAGCGGCGGAGGAACTGAGTTAGACAACAACTGGAAGAAATTTGGTAACAACCTGCATGAAGAGCAGCACTCTAGCATGTTAGATAATTGTATGTTGTTTGTTTTTATTAGACTGCACGGTGCATGTTGCTAACGCACACTTTCCCAGCTGAACACGACACTGCAGTTTACTCTCTGGATGTGTAAAATGTGTAACAATGGATCACACCTCAGTGTCTGCAGGAGGCCTCGTTTATTGAGCACGTTTCCTCAGCGGACCGATCAATGCATCTGCTTAAAAGTGCGCTCAGGCTTGACGGCGTTTTAATGTCTGCAAGTCAGGTTTGAGTTATCAGCATCACATCACACCAATTTTTCTCTCCCCACCTCACAGAGCCACACCACTCCCCAGGAGGACACAGGAATTTCACACTAATCTAATATCCTCTTCCTGACATCTAGATTTCCTCACCCTGAGTCTGAGTGCTGGCACATTTTTTGTGCTTTATGGGCCAAAAGTTTATTTTGGGCCCTGGTTATTTTTACTCAGATACACAGTTGGATCATTAGAGCTGCCAGTTTGGAGTAGTTTGGGCTTTACTTTAACAAGCTTGAATTTTAAGAGTCATTATTATGCAGAAGGATGAGGAGAGCCCATCATTTGTAATTGTTTCAAACTGCTTGATTATACCAAGCATGCCTCATAAAATGGAATATCCCACTAAGCATAACAACAGATTTCCACATGGTGTCACTGCCGCACTGAGAGTTGTAGGGTTGTTTGGTTTCTTGAAAAAAATCATGCTCCATCACTGCAAACTAAATCTTTAAAGATGTATGTTTACCTGGAATTCAAGTGTAGATTGGGTGAGAATTGGATGTAATCCACGATGTTAAACCCGTCTGACACAAGGCTATTTTATAGCTTGAATTGACTTTAACCTTTCTTTTTCGCGCTGACTGTTCCATTGTTAGACGTTGGTGAAATTTGGTGTCACGCTCCGACACTTGCTGCCGATGCTTTCACTGGCTTGTTGTGCTCGTGTCTCTGCATCAAACAGAAAGCAAAGGGAAGCAGGCATCTCCGCAAAAACACCTCCTGACCCCTTATGAGGACACAAAGAGGTATGAATGTTTGCCACAAAAGCTGGTTTCTCTCCTCTCAACTCTGTTTTAATTTTTCTTATCTCCTCAAGACACACTCTACCAGCAACGCAGGCCTCTCCTCTCTGCACTCCTCCCCGCCCCTGCCCCCAACCCCAGATCAGAGCCGCTGACCTCGCGACACACGCACACAAACACACACACGCTGCAACATATGGTACGGCCGGGACAAAACTCCACGCAGTAATTAGGGGGATGGTGCCGGACACTTGGCTCTGCTGCGGTGCAGGTTAAGCAGCGTGATACATCATCAACTCTCGCAAGCACCATGCAAGGGTTTACCCAAATTGACAGGTATGTGCTTTTAAAGACGCTGCAGAGGCTGATGAGAGAGGACGGCCAAAGCTGTGTTGTTATGTATCCTGTGCTCTCATTGTTCTTAAGGAGGTTGATTGTTTGTTGTGGTCTTCCAGCACACTGAGCATGTTTGGGGAGTACGCAGAGGTCCTCTGCAAATAAACACTCTGTCACACACACACACTTGAGCACACACAACTGCCATTTTCACCTTTGCTTCTGAGGTTGTGTGCACTTTATCTCTCTCGTGCAGAAATTTCAGCGCTGGCGGGGGGAGAGTGACACTTTAAATGAACGCGTTTGATGTCACGAGTGTCGCTTTCCATCAATAAATTAGTCAAAGAGAGGTGGAGAAATCCTGGGAGGCAAAAGTCTTGGTACAACATTGCATCAGCATCGGGTCTGCCACACTGCTGCTCGTGTGTGTGTCACACACCGTTATATACACGAGTGTTTCGGGCATTTGAATCAGCAAGAAAAAATGTTTTTAACCACAGCCATGGCCCAGGGAGGGTTTTTGAATTCCAGCGTAAGAAACGCAGAGCTCTCCGCTTGGACGCCGCTGTCCGTCCGCCACTGCCTCAACCTCTCTCTGACAAGGAGAGGAGGAGGAGGGGGGCCGAGAGAGAGAGAGGCCGGGCGAAGCTGTGTGTGCACGAGAGAGAGCGAGAGAGGGGAGGAGGAGAAAGAGGGGGTTGGCTTTAGTGTGATGTGAATGGAATAGAATCAGCGCGAGAGGAAGAAAGAGGGAGGAGGACAGCGCAAATCAACCTGCCCCTTGACTTTAACAACAGAATAGAGCCGGCAGACACAGAGATCGGGAAGTGTGCGTGCGTGTGCTGCTGTTTTATTTTATTTTTGGAGAGAGGAAGAGAACATCAGACAGGAGGAACTGAGGGAGGAGGAGGAGAAGGAGCCTCACCGTGGAGATAGATAGCAGAAAAATGCTGTCACGGGGAGAGAAGGGGAGGGAGTCGGCAGAGAGGAACAGGATGAAACAAGGCAGGGTTGAGCAGAACTGAAATGTGGAGGTAAGCCTTTTCTTTCCGTATTAAGATTTTACATTCACACTGCTGCCGCCCCACCACCACCACCGTCGCTAACACCCACCCTGTGTCCTCGTCCAGAAGAAGATAATGAATTCAGATTGATGGATCTGCACACCCTCTGTGTGCCACATACCTCTGTGTCGGCATGCATATTGCTCTGATCGACAAACCATCCGGCCCACCGACAATGTATGAGAGCAGCAGAGATGTAAAATGATGGGGTTGGCATCATGATATCTTGCAGCTTGTCCTCTGTCTTCCTCTCTGCCCTTTGTGCCATTGCCCCCCCCCCTTTTTTTTTTATAAATGGATTTTATTCAGCCAGCTAAGGTCTGCTGTATCTACCATTTACACATTGCATTGTAGGTTTGAATCCAGCTCACAACCTTTGTCGCATTTCATCCCGGGCCTGCCCTCCTCCCCCTCCTCCTCCTTCTCCTCCTCCTCCCCGTCTCCCAACACTAACCCCCTCCTCATCATCTATCCTGTGTCTCTCCATTGTGCGATCTGTTAACGAGGCCGGCTCGTCTCAAAAAACAGCGCTGTGACATTGTCGGGGCGGCACTGCGAAACCTTCGCCGTTAAGCGCTCCTGGCCGCGAGGGCAAGGTGGAGGGAGGAAAGAGAGGGAGACAGAGAGACGGGGGGGGGGGATTGATGGAGGGACACTCGCGCAGAATGAAAGAGAGTCAGAAAGAAAGAAGATGCAGGAACAAAAAAAATAAAAAGAGGATCAGGATTTGCTCCAGATACATATTTTCAAAGACCGAAAAGCCGTCGGTCTGCAGTGGGCTGGGATTTGTGTGGATAAAGAGGATTGTGCACAGACAATGATGGAATGGAGAAGCACAACCGGGATTGGGGTGTTGTTTTCAAGGTGGCAGAGAAAATGAGGGATGCAGGAGTCAGTCCCCCCCCCAACCCCCCACCTTCACCACACACACATACCATCCCCATCCTCTCCTTGCCCTCCGCACCACCCTACCCACCGCACTCTCTAATTTAAGATGGGGCTGTGTGTTTATGAGACGCCAGGGTTTCAGGGGCTGGATGGGCTGCTGTAGGGAGAGAAAAGCAGGGATGAAGAGCCGATCGAGAGGGAAGACGAGCAGCAGCAGCAGCTTACATAAGCCAGTGCACTCAAAGGACGGGCCATTTAATTTACATTGAGCTGCCTGGCTGCTCATCCACTGTGGTGTTCACTGTGGTTCACATTGGCTTTTTCTTTTTTTTCAAATGATAAAATGCAGTTTGACCTGACTGGATGAAAAGGAAGGATGTGCGATGACCTTAAAGCGTTGTGTCGGTGTTCCCGAACAGGAGGGCGTTATATTTTTCTACAATCTCAACTTTCTTGCTGGACAGTTCAGTAGAGTGAAACCCCAGCCTTGCAGGTATTTATCGCGGCGAACGATTAGGATGTCTGCATGAAGTGCACCGGCATAATGGTGCTCACAGCGTGCAGCCTGCTCATACAACTCAGCTGCAGATGACTTTTTGTTCTGCAGCCATCCACTGCGTCGCACTTACGGCGTATCGAGGCAGCGCAGTCCTCGGTGTGGGCCATGCTCAAAGGATAAGTGAAAAAGGCCCCTGTCTATAAAAAAAAAAAGAAATCTGAATGCGTGTGTGTATTTTAGAAGAGCAGTTGCGCGGAAGTAAAATGCCATTTCAGAGGATGGCAGCCCTAATGTAACCGGGATCCTTTGTGTCTCCTCGTGGTCTGTAGTTTGCTTTCTGCTTGGCCAAATAAAGCAAAATAAAGCACCTGCTGCGTTTACTGCCTCCTCTGCAGAAAGTGTGTTTTCTGATGTGAAACTCACTCTGTTGGTAAAGCAGTGGAGCAGTTAGCATCAGTCGCTTTTCATTAAGCAGATCACCACAAATAACAATAAGTCTACCTGCTGCAACTTTGGAGTTAGAGCCTTGTATGTGAGTGAAGGTGGAAGATCTTTTGAGAATTCATTTATTTTTGATACTAGGAAACAGTGCAGATGTATTTAACC
>NW_005187465.1:1735662-1766645 GCF_000239375.1 Pundamilia nyererei | reverse complement strand
AAAAAAAAAGAAAAATCTTACACCATGGCATTACTTTATGATTAATCAGCCCTCACATCTGCTGCAGTTGATTGGCTAATTATCTGACTCAGCTCCATTTCTGTATATGATGACATCCAGAATATGAGCACATTATGGAGTCTATTTTGGCCTGGGCCCACTTGCTAGTCTGCCTTTATGAAGTTTGTATATGTATTACATTGGTTATTTTACACATTTGATATAAATTCTCAAATGCTAAAAGCGACCTTTAACCTGACACTTTGTTCTTGGCCGCCCTCATATATAGAAAATGAAATATCCACAACCAAAAGCATACAGCGAGCAGGCAGCTTTCAGCAGCCCTGACAATGTGTGTGTGTTTTAATGCGGCACCCTATGTGTCCTCTCCCATGAGAGGCTTCCTCAGTGGGACTCATTCTGTATCTGGTTGAGTAGCAGGGGAGCAGAGTCGCGGGAGACTCTTGAATCGATCGGCCCGTTTTCATTTCCTGAACCAAACAAGAACCAAGAGAGCTGGGCTCTGTACATGCGAGCGTCATGTGGATGCAGAGCTGTCAGCTTCTATTGTTCCTTGTTGGCGACGCCATAAATTTGTCCTGCTCTCCTTCAGCTGCTGTTTATACCAACCGTCTCCTCTGATAACAGAAACAGTATAGCCCATAGTTTCAGGTTTGCTTCATACCGTGTTCCTGCTCAGAATTAAACCACGATGCCTGAAGTGACTCTCTTGTCCACACAGCAAATAGATGACAGTCCTCACCTGACAGCATGAATGCTGCCAAAGTGTTACTTTGAATTCGCTCTGCACCACAAAGCTCCCCCGTTTGATCAAAGCGATTTTTATCTGGTTTTGCACTCAGTGAGAATCAGATAAACATATCGCGAGGTTACCGGGCAGATTTTGTCCTGGTCTTACTCAGCATTATGTCACTCCGCTTGTTTTGGAGCCATTTTGCATGGCTACACCCCAGCAGGCTCCCTGTGGGTGCTCAGTTAGGAAGGGCTGTCGGAGGTGGAGACTTCCTCACATCTGATGGCAGGATGCCGGCAGCATTAGCCACAAGGTAGATCCTCTTAGCTCGTGCTCTCTGCTGTCACCTGCTTACTGCTGACCGGTGATCTCCTGCAAGATCAGGCCTCTTTGGGGGGGTTTTTTGTCAAGGCTTTTGCCCTTCTCCACCTATTCAGCTGCACAAATAGAAAGCGGCATAATAAATGTTGGAGAATGACTCACGATTCACAGCGTCAGCTAAAGTAGGACTGCACAGTTGAGATAAATCAGCATGACAAATATTCAGGGAGAGTTTTACCGTCTCGGGAGTCAATCCTCATGGGCTATTGTCTTTTTGAAAATAAGCATCGAAATACTTAACTATTAAAACGGTTCCCCCCTGTGATTTCTGCTGCACGCACTCGCATGTGCATGGGACAATTTTGTTAGATTTTCATAAATTACACGAGGAAAATTTCGAGCACTTTCAAAACCTGTCAGAAAACCCATCAGCTTTTTGAGTGTGAAATCAAGGACGAACTGAGAAATTGGCCCTTCGTGTACAAAAAGACATAACCGTGAATCACGCTTTAGACCTTTTAAATAAACGATGTTGTAATTGTTCTGATGGGTATCATGTCTTCTGTGTAGAGAGAGGGAAACAGAGCTAGGCATGTCCAACAACGCGCCCCTGATGTAATAGTCCTAAAATATGTGGAAGCTGCTATCTTCATGAGACATATTTATGTAAGCATCTGCTGTTAACACAGCCCACATGAATACAATCCCACTTTTTACTCCGTGTTGTGAAATGCCCCCTTCCAGAAATATATATTCAAGCTCATTGTACCAAATCGCAAAGTACCTCTCTCAGTTATGTCATACATACATTAAACCATTAAGCGGTGCAGTGGCTCCTTCTCATTGTTCTCATTGCTATTACAGGAGAGAAGTGCACTCTGGGGTATTCAGAGCCACTAAAAGCAGACCAGGAGCAACCGTTCATGCTCGTGCCACGTCACTTTCATCGCCGCATTCGGTCGATAGAGATCAAAAAAAGCAGAAAACATTTTTAGGCTCTGATAGGAGTTTAAAAATACCCTCATAAGGTTTCTATTTTGGGGATGATACTTGACTTATTAGAGATTGCCTCTGTGTTTGTTTCAGGCTGAAGAGGCTCTTTGGGCTGTCACAAATTTGAGAAGGAAGTTGCATTCTCAACCGTTTCATTTGCATGTTAAAGGCAAATAAAGAAGTAAAGAGCAGTTTGAGCAGGTACCTTAGAGCTCCACATCGTCTCTCTGTGGGGCACAGCAGCGACCGCACACAGGAAACTGAGAGATGTGACCTTAGAGGCGCAGAGGAGAGGTTTTTTTTGTGTTTAGCTTCTGCCACATTTCCCCTCATTCTAGGTTAAAAAAAATGTCCCTTGCAGTAAAAAAGGAAAGAATTAGGGGAGAAAATACACTCTACATACTTTAGATTTAAGCAGATTCAGTCTGTAGCACGGTGAATCACCAATCCCCATTACTGCACACTTCCCAGAATGCACAGCGTGCATTTTCATTCACAAGTGGAAAGCCACAGATGTACGGAACATGTTCCCTGTTTTGACTGTACCCTACGCACATAGCATCACATCAAAACCCTTCAGTAAACGCGCTGTTTGCGTCATCGTACTTAACATATTGGTGCATGAGCTACTCTTTGCTTCCCTTTTTTCTATCTAGGTCAGAAAGTGCCGTGACGCTGGTGCAAATAAAACAAGTGCCACCAGGCAGTAGTTTGGCTGCAAAGTGCAGCAAGGTAGCCGCAGTGTTCACATGTGCAAAATAATAGTTTGTCAGCAGGGTTTGGCTTCATATTTTCACACATATGTTGGTCTTCTTTGTAAGTAGCTGCATTAGCATCAGGGCGAAACTTTGCTTTAGAATATTTGCTCTAGAGGTGCTGGTTGAGGGGAATCCAGCTCTGCACTACAGCTGCGACATTTACATATAATGATGCTCATAGCTGTGGATTTCTTACAATATTGAAATGTTTTAGCACAAAAGACAAATCGTATTATCCAGGGGGAAATGGAAACGACAACTTCCTTGTGTGGTTTTTTTTTTTTTTTTCAGTACTTTGGTCGAGCTTGATTTCCGTATCGAAGACGTCGCTACACAAGCAGGGAGAATGGCTTGATGTGAGGCTTTACAGATGCCCGCGCATCTGTGAGAGACATTAGTCTATTTCTCCAAATAATGATAGCAATTTGTGTCCTCTGAGCTCATAATGAGCGTAGATGGAACCAGTGTAGCTTGTAAGCGTGATGGCAGCCATTTAAACGTGGCCTTTACTGACTCCTGTACCCCGAAGTCATAAGCAACACTTATTTAGAGTGAGTGAGGACGGCATTTGATTCGATTTGCTCCAGTAAACAAAGATGTTGAGCTTAAAACGTGTGATGAATTCAGGGGCATCGGCATTGCAGCTATTTTATGTGTCTTTACAGCAGGGACAGTGAGGAAGCAGAGGATGTCGGAGTCTCTTCCTCTGGAAGTAGACAGTGTACAGTTACTCTTCAGCGTGCCTTTAAAGCAATATTGAGCAATCTCGTTTCCTCTGCCTCAGAGCTGGTTGCACAGATGACGGAGGGGTAACAGTGAACCGTTGAGCCTCAATATAATAGATACAGTCATGAAGCTGAGGGTCAGTTCCTTTCTCTGTCACACAAACCCAGGCACACAGAAACGGGGCATTTGCAGGGGGACAGCTGCTTTTCCTGTCTCTGTGTGGACAGCGTGCAACATCTATAAGGACACTGTTTTATAGAGTCAGCAGACGCACACAAAGACACACATGCTCTGAAAGTACCTCTCGCATCTGTGCCTTAAACCTCTCTGCCTTCGTCTCTCTCGTGGTGTGCCACAAGGTGTATTTTCAGATTTACAGGAAGTGGCAGTGCTCTGCCAGCGCGCAGAGTTGATGTCATGGTAAATAACATGTAAAACAATAGCATGAGTTAAGTATCTTTATTTAACTGTGGACAAACAGCACCACAGTTGTGATAGAAAGAAAATTTGTGCATGACAGTGCGTGAGTTGTGCATTGCGCTGTTTAATGCAAGAGGAAGTTCCTGTAGGTTGTAATACTATAGAAAAGGCTTTTCGGAGCATACTTCCTCTTTGCATTTAGGCGGGCAATTAAAATAATGCAAATTGATCACCAAATGCAGTGATTTGTGAAACTTTCAGATTTGTACTTTGTGCTCTGACAGCCTTTTCTTCCATTTTAGCAGCTTGTTTTTCAGCTTACAAAAAGACGGCCAAAAAAGAACTGAAACTGGACGAGACACCACTGGAGTCACACGTTAGATGACCTTAACCATACTTGCTTACTGTAAGAGACGAGGCACGTGTACAGAGAGAGAAGTCGGGCGCAGTCTTAGATTTAAAAAATAAAAAAATCATAACAAATAAAGCTCCAGTGATTGCTGTGTGTGTGCGTGGATGTGGATGGACAAGGGAGCAACCAAACAATGAATAATTAACATGGTAAACCCTCGCCCCTTTTTACCCCGTCCTATTAATAATGTAATAGACTCATTTTCTGTCTTTCAGGGAGAACAGCTCTCCTTGAAGTATGAAATCTGTTAAATTGTGTTGAGTGGCCTCTCTATCTATAGAGTTTAGAGGAAATCTGTACCTCCATATATAGTCATAACCAACAGTGCAGTACAGCAGAGCTGATGCAAACACAAACGACACTTCACTCTTTTTACTTATTGGTCCTTTTGCAGGGTAGTGCATTTAAGTTCCCACTGAACTAAGTACACCCGACAGAACAATAAAGCAAGCAGACAGTCTTGATGTCATAGACTGTAGGTAAAAGATGGATGTAGTGACTATGACCTCATCTACTGATTTCATGAGCCTCAATTTCAGTATTCTGGCTGTGGTCATGTTGGTTTCTTACAGCAATATGTTGAAGAAAGAGTGATGAGCTGAGTTATCAGCTCACGCTAGCAGGTTTGTTAAGCAAGCCACATACATAGGTTCTATGGGCACAACGCACAGACACTTGCACAGCAAGCCATAATATTGTTTTGTTAGCTAAATTAACATTTTTAAAAAAGGCAACACCACTGCAGCCAGAGACCCAAGTCATCTCTTGTGCCAGGCAGTGAACTTGTTTGACTTTTATCTTGTCTCCCTCCTCTCACCCCCAGCTGGTTGCAGCCCCTCACTGAGCCTTGTTCAGCCAGAGGTTTTTTTTTCCTGTTAAAAGGGAGATTTTCCCTCCCACTGTCACCGTGCTTGCTCACAGGGGCTTGTTTGATTGTTTTCTTTGTTTTTTCTCTATTGTGGGGTTTTAATCATACCCGACCTACGGTGGCCAGCTGGAGACAAAGCGTATACAAACTCAAAAACACAACGGAAGTGCTCCAGGACGCTAGGGGCAGTGTTGAGCTAGATTTGCAAAATAAACAGCAAGTTTGTTGCAAACACATGGACTTGGATACCGGCGGAAAACACCTGCAAGGATAGAACAACCACGCTTTATAAGAAAAGTAATGTGCAAACTGTTGTTTGTTTGATTTGTTTTTAATTACTATGAACGTTTGGTTTATGATGGAGTCAAATCTGACATTAGCTAACAGTCAGTGTGCTTTGCTCAGAGAGAAGCTCAACACTGCCCCTAGTGTCCTGGAGCACTTCCGTTGTGTTTTGGAGTTTGCACATGCTTCGGAGTTTGTTCGTGCTTCGGAGTTTGTGCGTGTTTTGGAGTTTGTACGTGCTTTGTCTCTAGGGGCCACCGTACCCAACAGTTGATGTGATTTGACGCTATGTAAATACAAGCGAACAGAATCAAATTGAATTTATTTCTACTGAAACTTTTAACATTTTAACAGGAAAGTCCATTGGAGTTTACTGGCTCGTTAAACCAGCCTTTAGCGTCCAGTTGCAGAACTGCATTTTTCATACTTTGTCACTCATGCTTCAAAATACCAGATGCAGTCATTGCTTTCTTGTTGAGCCGTGACACTTCGATTGTCATGAAGAAAATAATTGCCGACAACAACTCTGACTAACCACTCTCCTGTCAGCATCACCTTGAAGTTCTGCAAAAACATAATAAAAGCAAGACTAAAAACAATTCTTTCATTCCATTAGCGATGATGGATGTGTACTATCAAAGGCAGAACTGCACAGAAATTTTCTGACAGGCTCTGACAGGTCATACTTGTTGGCTTGAGTACCTGTGTCACTGCAAAATATTGCTCACAGTAATGGCAGATGTATTTCTTTTGAGACTCTTCAAAAACCTGCTGTTTTTCTTGTCACCTTGATAGCTATCCTCTTTGTTAAAATCGGCCCATTGAGCACCAGGTGCCAACAGGAATGGAGGCTTATGTGTCTTTGGGGACCAATAGTTGAGACGAGCATTTGCAAAACTGTTTGAATTAAAAAGAAGAATAAAACACATCACAAAAGAACGAGAGTGCATCATCTACTTAGAAGCCTCTGGACTTGGCCCACTTCACTGTTTGCAGTGTGGTAGTGGGTCCATGAGGAAGATTGAGGAAGCCGGAGCAAGTGTTGGGCATTAGAATGAACTCATTTTCTGAATCAGGTCCAGCCACATTAATACACATTTACTCTCTTGAAAGCACTGCAGCTGCTCCGGCTCGATGTCACATATTCGGAGGCAGAGCAGGAATGCAACCTGATCTCAAATGTAGCAGGACTGCGAACGATCAATAATGAGAGTGAGACTGAGCCTGGCTTTAAATTTCCCCAAATCAATCACTGTTAGGAGTTGATTTAGACCTTGTGGTTAAGAATCAGCAAGACAGCTTTTAACTATAGGGATAGACAGTGGTGTTAGAGGAGCTGTCCTGCAAAGCTGGACACTTTCTAATAGCTGCCTGAGTCAAACTGTGTGTGTCACTTTATGGTCACATGTCAAAACAGTGTCTTTTGAAAGACTTGCATGCATCTGTGGCGACAAGTGTGGTGTTTCACAACTTCAGCTTCGTCTTTGAAAGACGCCAAGCACAGAAAGAAGTTGCAGGTCGAAATGACCGCCACAACCTGACGTGATGGAGTTGATAAGCCTGCAGTAACTTTTGCCACTGATCAGATCTAATTGCTGCTAAGCTGTTAAGCTGATTGCTGCAGCTTCACCCAAAGGGAAACCAGATCAAATCTCTATCGTCTTGATCGGGAGGCTATCTTTTTTTTCACGGTCAAACGCTTGCAATGGCCGCGCCATCGGCGGTAATTACGATAAAAGCACATGAGCTGAAGGTTGAGTCACTTTAACAAAGTAAAAAAAAAATGTGCTCATTCACTCTGCAGTGTGGCAGCCAGTCTCCAATAAGTGTGGTGTACAAACGATGACGACACACATCCTCTCGGAGTTCAAAAGTCACTCGTCTCTTCCTGTTTCACAGGACGTAGACTCGCATGAGCCGGTGCAAAATAAGTCAAGCGGCCGTGACTTCCCCAAAACTGTGCATGTTTAATTTGACTCTCCTCTGACTTCCGCGTGTGTCCTAACGTTGTACACAAGAGGCGCATTAACCTTGTCCTGGACTTAACACGGACGTGGTACTCACCTACTGTCATCAGTTAAGCCAGCCAAGCCCAGAGCAGTAATGGTCCTTCAAAGCCCATCTGGTGCACTATGCAAAGACAGATAATACTTAAAGATTTTCACCCGGTCAGGTATGTTTAAAGAATAATTCTCTTTGAAGCATGAATGTATGATGAAAATTACAAACTGAAGTATATGTTTCTTCTTTTTCTTAAAAGAAAAAATCAGTTTCTCCCTTTAAATGTTTAACCTTCAGATATGACGAAGAGGTCGAGCCTCAGTGTTTGTGCCTCAGGTTTCCACTTCCCACTTGTAAGATGAGTGATGGACCGGGGCTCGCTTCTTTGTGATGCAAGTGGAGGCCTCAAACTCAGATTGAGATGAACACAGTTAAATGCTCCACTCTTCAGTACAACAGTTTCGCAGCATGAAAATTAGAATCCGTACTAGTATGTGCAATAAAGCTCGAATGTGAAAGATAAGTTACGTTTTCAGAAGCTTATTTTATGACAGGAAGTCTGTTCACGTTCCCCTTTCGCTTAAAAGTTTCAGGTTTTAATTTTTGCGACGAAATCAAGAGCCATATATTGTCATGGCTTCTGATGCGGGAAGCATTACTTGGCATTAAAATAAACTGTTTTAGCATGCGTAACACGGAGATCATTACCGTCCAGAGGCCGAGTTCTGAGACGCAGTATTAAACACTGCTGTCTGCATGTATTATTAAGTTTCTCAGGGATGGAGTCTGGCTCTTGCATCATGGGAGTATCTGCAGGAAAAAGCAGGCAGCAGCCTCCCAGTGATCTTAGCAGATGCAATGGAGCTTTAAATTAAATATTGGAGAGCATGAGGTGCATGCCTGTGTTATACAACTGAATATATAACTAAATAGAAAAACAAAGAAACTGCAATCATTTTTATATATTATTTATATAGGACCAGTTCCAACCAGCAGTTTTGGATGATAGGCAGGAGAATGAAGCTGCTGTTTTCCCTAATTTGGGGTGACAGAGATCACGTGTGGGGGAAAGTCAGTTTAAATGGCAATGCAACCAGATCATGAAGGTGTAAATCATGACCAAATTACATTCTGTGCTCTTTATTGATGCCATTTAATTCAAACAGTTGAAGTGGTTTGCGCTAGCCAGCCCAGACAGTTACGGGTCAAGTTTCTGGTAATGTGGTGGTCGAACTGTGGCTTGGAGAGCATCGGGGGAGGTCAAGCATAGTTTCCAGCAACTCCTGCGTCATCTGACGTAGGCTAATCTGTGGATGTAGGCGCGTTTGTGCATATTTGGAGTAGATAGCTGATGTGTCATGCTACATGCTATATCTTGAAAAGAAAGTTGAGCAGCATCTCCACGGACAGCGACTTGCTGTTTATCCTTATTGTGTTAGAATATGAACGACATCATAATGATGGCATCAGCTTTAGCCTTTTTCTAGTAGCAACAGCATTGTTAGGATATTGGATCCTCTAGTGCTAATAGATTTTAAACCAGCGAGATACAGAATCATCACATGCACATGCACATTTACAATCAATGTACAATCAGCTGTACTGAAAGCTTTTGAGAAAAGAGCTTCCCGTTACTGTTTATTGTCTCAAGCCTAATATCCTAAGTTATTTTTTATTGCACCCTCAGTCAGTCCTGCTATTATGAGATGATCCACTTATGGTCATATTAGAGTTTGGTTTAAGCCAGACTGATATTTGCTCATAAAATTGCTCAGCTTGGTAGATCCTGGGAAAACATTAAGCTGGTTTTCAATGATTTGTGCCGTAGCAGTTTATGTGCACGTAGCAACAAAACCCCAAAAACGTTAAAAATGCAAATAATGGCTTCCTAAATATATTAAACAGAAACTTGAGGGGGCTGGGACAAAAACACCAGTTCCTCTTTGCTTTGTACTTTTTCACAAGGTATATGACGCACTTCTCTGTCGTGGTAACACACAGGACAGTTTCTCTTCAGTGACTTCAGAGAGAATATGTATTTTTGACACCAGTGTGGCTCTGTTGAAGATCTTGTTGAAGACGTTTTGTGTTCAAAGGTAAGAAAGGGACTGATTTGCTTTCAAACAGGAAAAAGAAGAAGAAAAATCGTGAGATTTTAAAATAGTGTTTTACGGGTTTGGAAAAATTGGGGGGAAAATGTAAACCTAGAAATTATTGGAAAAGTAACGCAGGTCAAGTTGATGAATACCCAGGTAACCGAGTGTGCATATCAGTTAAGAGCTGCTGGAAAAATAATTATATTGATATGTCTGAGGAGACTCACCTGCTCAATTAATGTTGATGCTTTTTGTCCGAACATCAGAACGTCAGACTCCGTTGAAGCTGTTGCTCTGATTGGGATATAACGTCTGGCTTCACGTGGAACACATATAAGGCACGGCTTGAGAAAGACCAGGACCTGGACTCAGGATGGATGAATCATCCGCTGTGTAGTAAAACACTTAGCAAAGAATTTGAGAGGCAGCTAAAAGGGCCAAGCCACAGAAATAATGGCTCTACTCCATCTCCCGTGGTCAGTGCTACCCTTTCACTCAGTGTCAAACCCAAAACAGAGACTGTTTCGGGTGCTGTGTCTATAAATTGCAGTTGCAGAGTTACTGTGGCTAATTATTCCTTTGACACATGTGAAGTCACCCCACTGCCTGGTGGTGGCTGAAACCCACAATGAATCTACTGCTTCTTCAGGATTTAGACTTTGATTAGAGTTAGTTTCAGGCTTGCTTCACTACATACAGAGAGTCTGTCAAATAGACAGATTCATTACCCTTCTGGTATCTGGACTAATCATGGTTCCATGCATAGTCACCCCTAGAGGCTCATTCTGAACTGCTAAACACACCCATCATGCCTAGTAAACACCCGGGGTCAGGACAGTGTTAGCAGGTGACACAACTTTTATTATCTCATTGCAACATGGCCTCTGAAGCTCGTTAATCATTATTTTAATTGACATAAATAAGATCTTTTTTAAAATTTAAGATGCACTGTATTGACATGGATTGTGCATCCATGCATGGCCAGTTGTTTTGGCAAATGTATGGAAAAGGCAGGCTTTTTTTTTGTAAAAGTGTATATCAGCAATGTCTGAAACGTTGCTCTTTTGCATGAAAGAAACTCTGTACATTTCCCTCAGATGTAGAAAATACACCCGTGTGAAGATGCGAATCAACCAAATCGGCCAAGTTCGGTGCCATTTTTTTTAAAGCTGCTTCCAGTTCAGTTCTGTCTGATTATGATAGCAAAACGTTGCAAAAGCAGAACACAGATGTCTGCTTATGATCAGTTTCAGGTACTCCAGGACAATGGGAACCTATGAGGAACTACAGTAATCATTTGGAGAAGCACCTATAAATATCCTAAAGATGAGCTTTGGGAACGCCCATTTAATATTTCTGGTTTCATGTAAAAAAAAAAAAAAGAGAACTAATTTGTGGTAAATGAGCTGTGACATGTATTTGGTACAGAGGTGCACCGCATATGTGTAAAGTAAGTTATTGTAATCCTAATAATCATTTAACAGCAATTTAACAAGGTCACCACTGCGCGCGTGTGTTCGTATTTATGGCAGATGTTAAGCAGCTGGCGCACTGTGGAAAACAGTCACACATTGTGATGTGTTTGCAGATTGAGTGCTACCGTAATATTTTGTAATGTTGTTAGATTTTGTCAAAGCTGGAGCATCGAGACAAATTGTCGGATGCACAGATGTGTTTTGTTGCGGTGCAAACTGTCGCTTTTGTAATCCTGCGGCCATCACTCTGATACACGTCTATGTATGCGACACCTACTGTATATAATGTCTGTTACTAACTTTCATTCTTAAAAACTGAGAAATAATCCCATCAGTCACAAATATGTTTTGATTTTATGAAAGGAAGTCGCAGCATGACAGCGTCCACCTTGTTTTCCTCGTTGTAAATAAATAAATAAAATAAATAAATAAAATTTTATTTATATAGCTTTCTAGACAGAATCAGAAAGTGCTGCACATAAGATAACAAATAATAAAAGGGTAAAACAGACGATATAAAACAGGCAGAAATTGAACCAAAAACAATTTTAAAAAGGTGAGTTTTGAGTTGTTTTTTAAAAACAACCACCGAGTTCTTAATGTATGAGGGAGAGAGTTCCACAGTCTCGGGGCCACAGTGGCAAAAGCTCTGTCACCCTTAGTTCTCACCGTGGTCTGTTTTAGAGCAAGTAAGCCCTGATCAGATGACCTCAGGGACCTGCTGGGGACATAGGGCTGTAGCAGATCGTAGATGTAGGGAGGTGCCAATCCATGCAAGGCTCTAAATGTCAAGACCAGGATCTTAAAATGTACTCAATTCAACAGGAAGCCAGTGTAGCTGAAATAGCAGTGGTGTCACATGTGAATACTTGGAGGTTGTCTTGTTCTTATAGTTTACCATACATTATGAACATGAGCGTCACCAGTCGCGGGCTTGTTTGACAAAAGTGGAGCTATTTCGGTAAACAGGGTTGTTCTAAAGCTTCGGTGGACTACATGCCACATAGAGAGGGTGGCACCAGGCAGGTTGCTATGGAAACAAGGACTGATTCATGGTTTGAGGTCCCGAGAAGCTCAGGAACATGTGAATTTTTACAAAGGGCCGACTGATAAGTGTCCAAGTTCAACCAGCACTGTGTGTTGGTGGAGAGAAGGAGTGCTTCTGGTGGACCTCAGGCATTCAGATTGTTGTTGGAACAACATGAAAGCAATCTGTGATTTTTTTTTCATTTTTTTTTTCCAAAAACAACCTGCTGCCAATAATCTACACCCCCACTCTGAGACGGTGGAGAGAATTGATTGCTCACACTTTCTCAAAGCATTGTGAAGCATGCAGATGACGCTGCATGTAATGATTGCAGATAGGCATAGACACAGATCATTTGTGCACACATAGGTGTTGAACATCTGAAAGTTTCCAGGAGGGAACATGAGCAGGTTTTTAATGTCAGAAGCTGCAGCACTCTACACACACAGAGGCAAGCAAAGCGGTTAACTGGTGCTCATTGTCAGATCAGGAGTCTCGCATGAAAGAGAGGAGTATGGGAGCTTACTGGGGGCCTAATTAAAACAATACTATAATACTAAAATACAGTGCAAGCAATATCCACCTTTCACAATTTCAAAACAGAAAGTAAAACAGCATTTAACAGTTCATTTACATAGATTGAATAAGCTCTGCGGTAGATGAAATTCAAATGGAGCAAAAAAACCCTTATGTAATGCAGCTACACTAAAACATCAGCAGGCGCATTTGATGTCAGTGTTTTTAAGTTCAAAATTAAAACACGAGGACAGCTCGTGGCTGTTGTTTTCCAAAGGAACAGTGCGCTCAACAGAGAACGATATTGAGTGAACAGCACTTGTGAAAATTCAGGAATTGCATTTTAATTTTTCAGTATTAGATTAAGATCGTCGCGCTAATTAAGTCCGCTCTGGGCTTCCACGGGAAACCCCGACTCAATCAGAGGTGCTAAAAATGAGAAGACTTTTGCCCCTAATTCAGTACTTCACCGTGCTTTCTCTTTCCCATTCCAGGCATGCAAAATAAGCGTCTTCACTCTAGTTCAGACAGATATGAAAGTAATATTATATTTACACATAGTTACACATATTACTCATTCACACTGAGCCACAGCGTATCTGTAACACTGTTACAGATAGTAGCCAGCCGTAAGGATAAACATTTACGTACATCGCAGAGCCTCGAGGTACCACGGAGAATGCTGAGGTCACGTCCTTGGCTTGTTTCTATAAAGTTTGGGGATTAAATAACCTGAGGAGAAATTTACACTTAGAGTGTTTACAGATGGTGATTGCTTTTAGGCTGGATTAGAAACTTGAGGATATTCCAACTAAATATACTTAAGTTAATGCTGAAAACACAGCATGTTTGTCTGAAGTAGTCATCGAGAGGTGTGCACACAACGCAGATTCAATTTTTATCAGTAAGAAATCACAAAACAGCTTCTGAAAATCTATGGCAGCTTGTATTATTAGTGTATTATTAGTTTATAACACAGTTCAGATCAATGATAACATGTCTATAAAAGCATATTGTCAGAATAATGGAAAAATAGGCACTGAAGGCAATGTTGAATGTGTTCCAATGAATGATTTGTTAGAATAAACAATAATAGAGAAGTCTAATCATTGTTTCCCCTTTTTCAAATCTAGACACAATCTCCTTTAGAGAGAACTTCCTGCTCACAGTGCTCATATCGATGATATAACATGACCTTCACGTTCATTAGCATATCTTGACACGCGAGCAAATGAACAAATAAATTTGATCCTTATTCAACGTTTGCTTTTTTTTAAATGCATTTTTAGCGCCAACGTTTAAACTGCACGTTGATATTTTCTGTTTGGGTGAAAAAAATCAAGCGAACGTGAGCAGCAGCAAGGAGGGGAAACCAAGATTTCTTGTGACTTCCTCACTATTTGGCATATTTTTGTGTTGTGTGTGTTTGTGTGTACTTGTATTGTGCATGTTGTGGGGGACCTAAAATAGTTTACACAATCACGCTGTGGGGACTCGACCCCTTTTTCGGGGACAAAATAAAAACCTCTAGGGGGGCCGGGGTTAATGCAAGTAGCGGTTAGCGTTAGAGTTGGGAGAAGGAAATGAATGTAAGTCAGTGTGATGTGAATGTGTGTGCGCTCTGCACCGCTGCACCTGCTCTTTAGGCTGCAAGCTCGATAGAGGAGATGGATGCTTTAAAAAAAACTAGACAGGAAGAAGCTTCGTACCTTATTGAGAGCGACAAAAAGGTTTCAGCTTGAGTTGATTGACGTCAGTTTGGTCCAAAACAGGGTGCGAGCAACAAACGATGACACAAACAGGCTGATCTGTACCTAGGACAGAATCCACTTTGACGGTAAGTCGGCTTTGTTGAAACAAAAAAAAGATGAATTCTTTTAGGGCTTAAAAACAGGGAAGCACTCTGCTTCATTGTCGTTTTCTCAAACCCTCTTGACTTTCAATGACTCTCAAAATAGTGAAAGTAATATCTGTCGCAAAACACGGCATTTGCAGTTATTTAAAATGCTTTTTGTTGTCCATACTGACGTATTTGTTTGAATACTGGCGCGGGAGTGAACTACAAAACTGTTTGGTGGTGTGCGAATGCACAGTGTCGGGGTGGAGGGGAGGTAAGAGACACGGCGTACACTTATTTCGCTTGTATGCTGGCACATTGTCAGTAAGCCAGGAAGGACCCTCCCCTGTGTTAATACTGTCTATTGTGAGCGTGTGCGGGGTGGATGTGGTGAGTATTAAGTTTGCTATGGAACTATTTAGGGAAACTTTGGAACGGAAAGTGTCTAAAGGAAAGAATAATAATGAGGGAAAACAGAAAACAGAGGTACAAGGCATTACTCAACAATAAAACACACGTCAGACCTGCTTACTGCCTTATTGTTGCAATTCAGTACTTGTTTATCAAATCTTTTTCTGGTGAACTGCTACGGGCTGAATATAAAGCTGTTGATTGAGATTATATCAGTGTGGGTAAAATGTGACGATGGGGTCCAAACTTATATTTTTCTTCCTCTTCTTTTCTGTACAGGTTGCCGGTGGATAAGACCGAAAGAGAGGCCGCAGGCACTGAAAGCGTGCACACGGAAGGACGCTGTGTTGATACATAAGGAGCCTCTCTTAATCAGAGGACACAGAGTCAGGCTCCAGTGATGATCCTCACATCCTTTACAGGAAGGAGCACCCCGCAACTGGAGTACCACCTAAACACACATCTGCACACCTGGATGGACCGCTGCAGAAAACAGGAGCACTTTTTCGCGTGTCCTCATCTTCCACACTTGGGAACGTATTGACAGAGTGCAGTGTCTCACACAGCATCTGTGAGAGCCTGAGAGTGGAGAAGAGGGTCAGCCTTCGTAAGTGGTGTGAATGAGGACTGAGTTTGCTGCTTTCGCTCAGTGTTCCCATTTCACACCAGCGCCATAGAGACCGGGACAACAATTTAACTGGGAGGGTGGGGTTAGCGGGAAGCCCTGGAGCAGAGTGGAGAAAATACCGCTGGACTGGAGTTGGTTTGTCAGGTGGACACCATGCAGTCAGACGACCTCTTCATTCGCAAGTTTCGCCGTCAGAATCAGCGGCCGCCTATCGCAGCGGTCAACTTTGACCCCAAGAGGGAAACGGGTGTAGTGGAGTGGCCGCCAAGAAGGGACGGCGATGGGGCCGAAGCGGACAGCCTCACCCCGAGCCGCGCCGGGTTGACCCTGCGGTCCATGGGCCGGGGGCACATCATGCAGAGAAGTAACAGCGATGTCACACTTGGGGACTTGGACTCCTCTGGGAAGGCGGGGGGGAAAACAGCGCGAGCGGTTGGTGAGAAGGTGGATGCTGGGGTTCAGGGAGACACAGGTGTGCTGTTACACAGGGAGTACGGCAGCCTGTCATCACTCGAGAGACAGACTCAAGCCCAGGAGCCAAGAGCAGACGACCAGGGACCCCTGAGTCCAAGTGCCCTCCGCTTCAAAGACCCTTTCCTGCTTTTAGGGCTGCAGGGACACCCTCCAGAACCCGATGGATACTTTCGAGGTGTTTGCACGGTGGATGGCCCAAAACCCGTTAAGCCACCAAAGCCTGAAGGTCTTAGCAAAAAGTCTAAACCCACGACCTCTCAGGTCCCTCAACCAGTTCCATATGACAACATCGGGGGCGGAGCCTGGGTGAGGAGCTTTGCTCACTATGACGTGCAGAGCATCCTGTTTGACCTAACCGAGGTAGCCACAAACAGAGACAGCATTGGACGGAAAAAGAATATCACCTCAGGGGCTTCAGCTGCCTCCCAGCCCCGTCCCCTCTCCCTGTCCACCCCATCCTCACCTGCGCAGGGCGGGGGTGGCAGCACAGGGAACGCAGAAGACAACGAACAGTCAATGATGCTAGATGAAGGTGATGGCAACGATAACGAGCTCCTCCTCAGCTGCCCCCACTTCCGCAACGAGACTGGAGGAGAGGAGCAGGCGGGCCTGGGTCGATCCCAGGGAAGGAAGGGACTCTGGTCTAGCCTTCGCATCCCCAATGATGCAGTTTCGGTCCTGGAAGAGCCCAGAGAGAGCAATGTGCAGCAGCAGGGCAAGAGCAACTACTTCATAGAGCATGCTGATCTGGGAGCCCATTACTATCGCAAGTATTTCTACATGAAAGGTACGTGGCACAGTGTCAAAGGATTACGATCAATTACTTTTCAGCTGTTCCCTGTTAAGTCTAACACTCACCAAGATTTAGGAATTTTCCCGTCCTTTATAGGCCATGTGAAATTCATTCAGTCACTTTTTTATGCTTTTTATTTTAATTTAGCCTTTCCTTGTGAGTGTTTATTTATATGAGTGTTTACTGTGTGTGTTGTGAGTAATAAAGGGTCAAGAGCCTTCAGTTTCCCTTCAGTGCTGTAGGTAGGAGTAATTGCACCTGAGTCACTTTATTTTCAGCAACTGTTGAGTTCGCCATCATATTGCCTTGATATGAAGAGGTAGAGTCTTCTGCTTAGAGAGGTGGTTTAAAGTAAATATTAGTCACTTTGAGATTGTTTTTTTAATAGATGAAATAGATGAAAATTAAAATGCAAAATAGAGTTATGGTTTTGAACCTCTTTCTTTTACATTTTACATTATGTTGCCATTTTTGGTCCTCCATATAAATCCCCCTCACCTCCCCTCTGTTATAATTTTTGTACAGGTCCTTATAAGCCTTATAGGTGCTCTGATAGTTGTTTGACCCACTGTGGGTCTTCCGGTCTCGTTCCTCTCAGTATTTATTTGTCTGTCCTGCCGTCGCAGAACATCAGAATTTTTTTGGAATTGACGAACGCCTCGGGCCGGTGGCCATCAGCTTCCGTCGAGAGGAGAAAGAAGGATCCAGCGGCGCTCAGAACAACTGTAGAATCATATTTCGCACCACAGAGGTAAAAGCAGCGCGCTTCTCCTCTTCTGTGTAAAATTGATTCGACCGGATGTGTTGAGTGTGAATCCCGTCCGCAGATGAAGACTCTGCGAGGTTCCATCCTGGAGGAGTCGGTGCCCTCTGCGGCTCGACACACGACCCCCAGAGGCTTGACTCCCAAGAGGCTGTTGGAGTTCATCATGCCTGAGCTGAACCAGCACTGCCTTCGCTTGGCCTCAAACTCCCCCAAGGTGCGGGACACCCTGCTCAAACTGGATGAACAGGGGGTGAGTAACGTGACACCGGTGATACTGAAGACTGCTGCATGTGTCGGGCAGAAAACTGTAAATTGTGTCAAACGGCATCAGATAGGGTTTGTGTATTTTTCTCCACTTTATGTTAAAAGCCTACAACTGCTGTCCAAGAGGTCATTTAACCCAGTTATTACATTTGCTTCTATTCCATTAGAACTGGAGCTGTAAGCTAATTGTTTTCAAGTTGATTATGTGCTGCAGAAAGAGTAAAAAGCAAAAAGCTCTCACTTTGTTGTTTTTCTCCTGTATTGTTTGACTTGGAGCCGTTGCTTTTTCTTCTGTATTTATCGCAAATATTATTGACTGAGTAAGATTCATTCAAATTTCAATTTGTTTTTAATTAACACTTCATATTTTGTCGTGATTAAAAATTTTAACATTTGTTTGTCACGCATCCTGAGCCCAAAACATTTAGTGTCCCAATTTGTTTGAAAAACACTCAAAAGAAACAAATTATGAGATTTAAATAATGAAATCAAAAGGTACTAATAAATATAAAAATGTACCAAACATTTAATTAGTGAGATGCAAAATATTTTTTGCTGATTACCCAACATTGAAGTCGTTTTTTTAAAACCCATATTTCTTTATTTCTATTGACTTTTTTGACATTGCAGAACCTGCCAAATGCTGAAGCTCCTTCATTATCCTGTAGGTGCTCTCTAGCCCACATCTGAAGTTATATATTCAATTTAATTCAATTTTATGTTATTTTATTTACATGTTGCCAAATCACAACAACACTTGTCCCCTCACGATGCTTTATACTGTAAGGGATAAGCATCGGCGTAACTTTGTGGGGGGGTCTAAAATAAATAAATAAATCTGTGTAAATTCCACGATGACTAAACATGCAACTATTTTGCTGGTAATACCTGAAATAAATAAAGAAAATCAACAGCCTATTTATGCAAGATAATTCATAATTTTATTGGGTGGGGGGGTTATATTGGTTGGGTCTGATTATTGACACCCCCCCCCCCCCCAACCCCCCTGGATATTACGCCCCTGGGTATAAAGCTCTACACCAGTAGAGATTAAAAAAACACATTTAGACGAACCCCTATAACCAAATATTTTAGTGACAGTGGGAAGGAAAACTTCCAGTACATCAGGATAGCCATTAGCTGCGACCAGTTGGAGGTGATGGGAGGAAGAAAGGACAAAAGACGTGCTGTGGAAGAGCGAGTTTAATAAAAACTAATGATTAAAGGCAGAGTGGCGTATAGACACAAAGTGATCTGGGTGGAAAGTGTAAAACTGCAAGAAATGACCAGTTAAAAAAGTCTTGGGAGCTGTGATGAGTTTGATTATGTTTACATTCAGTAATACCCAACTCCCTTGCCTTTTCCTGTAAAGTAAAATATCAAATAAAGGCTAGAAATGAGAGTTCTCACTCTAACTCTGTATATTTTTCAGTGCTCAATAACTTTTGTGCCTCTCTATCTTCCAGCTGAATTTTCAGCGAAAGGTTGGGATAATGTACTGCCGGGCCGGGCAGAGCTCAGAGGAAGACATGTACAACAACGAGAGCTCCGGGCCGGCATTTGAGAAGTTTCTGGATCTGCTCGGGGAACGGGTGCGACTGAAGGGCTGGGAAAAATACCGAGCTCAGCTGGACAACAAGAGTGAGCTACAGACACTTCATTTACACCCACATCTATTGGCTACATCTCACCTTGTCGCAGTACGATTATCCGAAGGGCATCAGTGCACCACAGAAAGCCGAAGATAACTCCTATCTAGCCACATGTAATCTGAGTAATGCCTGCAAAATAGCATAGTCACTGCTGATTATCTCTGAGCTGTTTTCCCTTGAGTGAGCAGCGGGACACATTTCATCCCGGCTGTGACAGCCTGAGTTTAGTGCTTCCTTCAGAGACGTTGACTGATTCTGCTAAATCTCTACCTGTCTGTCTCTTTCTGTGCGTACCTGTGCAGCCGACTCAACTGGGACACATTCGCTCTACACGCGCTACCAGGACTACGAGATTATGTTTCATGTGTCCACCATGCTGCCCTACACAGCCAACAACACACAGCAGGTAACAGCAGCCACAACCTAACAGGCCCGTGACACATGGTTTCCTTTTCCTGCTCTTTGTGTATCACAACACAATTCCACAGAATTGCAGTCTTCCTTCAGCCTTTGTTCAGTATTCTTCAAAAGACCGAATGAGCCACGATTTTCATTACGTAGCTCTCTGCGTACCGTCGTGCTTTAGTAAAAGCTGCAGAAAAAGCCTCTGCGCTCCACAACAAGCATGACATAAAAATCCTGCCCCCCAGTGTTCACTCCCACCATGAAGGTATTCACTGCTGCCTCGCAGGCCGTCTTCTGTTCATCCGGCTGTCGTGTTTTAACGTGCCGTCTAGGGTTTAAGCCTGTTTGATGTCATTTGCAAAGAAACTGGACATTGCATGTTAATATAGATTAAAGATTTTACATGGCAGTGATGAGGCACTGCATTGCCTCTTTAATCTGCAGCCTCTGCAGCAGCAGCAGCGGTTTAGGCTCCGGTAGCTTTGGTGCAATAATCTACAGCCAAGCCTGCGTTTGTATCTTGGGTTTTTGTAATCTATTTTTATATATTTGTCTATGAAGAAAAGCGATTTAAATCACAACAAATTTCCCAAAGTATGAATAATGAAGTTTAGATGAAAAGACGCAGGAGTATTTACAACTTATTTAGTTTATTTATTCTAATAAACATGATTAAATGTCATTGTTTTGTTCACGTTTAATGCGTCATGTACAGAGCATTAAAACGGAAGAAATCATGAGTAAATGGGCCGATTGGTAAAACACGATTGTTGTTATGATGAACTCGCTTATTTCATTTGTAGGCCTGTCTTGAAGCATTATCTGTCTGCTCTTCCCTTAAATGTTTTTGTTTGGTAGGTAACTGTTCTCAGGTTTAATTAGCTGCAATGGCCTCTGGTTTAATTAATGTCTGTGTTTCTGTTTGGTCTCATCAGTTGCTGCGGAAGCGCCACATCGGTAACGACATTGTGACGATCGTGTTTCAGGAGCCGGGCGCTATGCCCTTTACTCCGAAGTCCATCCGCTCCCATTTCCAGCACGTCTTCATCATCGTGCAAGTTCACGAGCCCTGCACCGAGAACACCTACTACAGGTCTGACTCCATCATTCTCAGGGGTTTAACGAGAATTTGTACATTTTTCTAGCAGCTAAAATTAAAAAAGCACTTAGGAAAAGGAAATCAGGGATTTGGGTTCTTTGTGTGAGAAGTGGCAGATTTAAGTAAGCTATAAGGATTTTTAGTCGATCTAAAAAAAATTTTTTTTTAAACTGCGGGTGTTAGAGTCACATCCTGGTATTTGCGTGTGCTCTGTCAACAACACTCCAAAACAAAACAAGACATAGATTGAATGTTCTTGCTGCACCCTCTCCTCACTCCTCATTTCTCTTCCTCTCAGGGTGGCTGTGACACGCTCTAAAGACATCCCATTATTCGGGCCTCTGTTCCCCAAAGGTGCCCGATTCCCTCGCTCGGCCGCCTTTAGAGACTTCCTCCTGGCGAAGGCGGTCAACGCTGAAAATGCTGCAGAGAAGTCAGAGAAGTTCCGCTCCATGGCCACCCGCACGCGTCAGGAATACCTGAAGGACCTGGCGGAAAACTACGTGACCACCACGCCCATAGACTCCTCCACTAAGTTCCCCCTGCTCTCCCTGGGCGGAAAGCGCAAAGACAAGATGAAGGGCGCCAAAGGGGCCGAGCTGCACAGCAATGGGGCCCTTGTGTGGGCGGTGATGGTGAACAGCATAGATGAATGGGAAGCCGGAGAGCACAAGCTCCCCTGTTTGCTCGCCGTGTCGACCGAGTCGGTGGTGCTCATCGAGAGGTACTCGCGCAAGGTGGTGTTCAACTGCTCCTGTCGCGATGTCATTGGCTGGAAGGCGGTGACAGAGCCCAAAGACGGGGGGCCCTGCTTAGATATCTTCTACGAGCGCGGGGAGTCGGTGTCGATCAGCATGATGGAGAACCAGGCAGAAGACATACGAGAGGTGGTGCAGAGGCTTGAGGTGGGTGACTGTGAACCAAATCGAAATTTCTGCGTGACTATTTTACGTCTTTTTCATTCCTTCACCCGAATCTGCTCTTCTGCAGCTGGTTACACGGGGCTGCGAGGCGCTGGAGGTCACACCCCTGCGCGACGGAGTGGGGCAGCCCGGCTTCCTGATGAACGAGGAGGGCTTTGTGACGGAGCTGCAGCGGTTTTGCTACGCTGAGAGCGGAGGCCTGCAGCTGTGGGCTCGCGTGGTGAGGCTCTGCGGGCACTCGCTGGTTCACCTGAGCCTCGACGAGAGGACCAGGCTGCTCCGCACCGCCCACAAGATCCACATCACCGTCATCCCACCGGACGAGAACGGCAAGCCTCGCAGGTGGGGACGAGAAGGGAGTCGTGGGTATTGAACAGGGCTTGTGGGACAGGTCAGATCGGAACAACACAAGAGCTACTCGCCTCTCACTCTTTAGTGGGTTACAGCCTGCAGTCAGTGTCACACCAGCTGACTAGAAGCAAGTCAATCCCTTTAATGATCTTTAATCACACTGTCACATGCTGCACTGCTGCTACCACCACCTTTCCATTCAGATCAGAGGCAGGACAGAAGCAGCTGTGGAGGGGACTGTTTAGATAAATGTAACCGATGCTCAAAATTCTTCTTTCGTTACAACAAAGCGCAAAGTCTCACAAAGACGTCAACGATATTTTTCCTCCCATCTCATCTTAGTTTCAGCTTAGTTAGCTTTTTTAAATTAATTTGTGTGTGTGATGTTTTTTTCCTCCATGTTCTGCAGGAGTTTCTCTGAGCTGTATCTGAAAGCCATCAAGGATGCAGAGTGCAAGCCCGGTGAGAATCAGTCAGGAGAGGCCTGGGTGCTGGACGAAAGGGAGGAAGAGGAGGAGGCAAAAAAAGAGGATGATGATGTGAAGACGGGCGGGGTCGAGGAGCCGGACACAAAGGAGGCGCAGGTGGAGACCGACGAAGGCGAAGAGCAGCTCTGCGATAAAGTGGAGAGCGAGCGCAATCCGTACTCGCTCCTCACAATGCCCAGCTTACCTTTGTTACGAGCCACATCTCTGCAGGACCAGCCGGCCAATCAGGGCCAGGAGGGCAGCGCTTCGCAGCTCCCGCGCAGCTACTCTCTGGAAAAACAGCTGTCCTACAGCGACACTTGCGACGCGGGGTGAGTGCGACTAAAACTTATAGAGGTGTTCTTTGAAGTGTTACGGCGGCGTCACGAAGAAACACAAGAAATGAAAATCAAGGAAAAAAAGAGAAGCTCGGTTTTATAGAGGCTATTTAAATGCATCTGCTGATGATGCAAAATCTCCGTCACTTCGTTTTTATGTCACTTTTCTGGTTCAGAAGTTGAGGCACGGACTGATTTTATCTTCAGGGAATTTAGCGCCTCCACTTTTAAATGTTTGGCATTGTATACTCACTTTGATGTTCCTGTTCAAATTGCTTTTTTAACTTTATTTTCTCTCAAGTAGAAAGTGTAGTGTAGTAAACTGACACTAGGATATAATACTCAAAAAAATGAACGCAAATCGGATCTTGATGAATGAAAAGGATGTAACAGCAGTCAGCAGAAATCAATATCGTGCTTCAAAATTCAAATTGTTCAAGAGCTCCCTTCAATTTCGAGCGATATGTTTTAGTCTTCATTTATGTTTCACTTCTACTTGACTACATTTCAGAGGAAAACACTGTATTTCAGTCCCAGTGTCAGCTGGGATAAACAAGTCATGAATGATAGCCATGAAGCTTGCTTTCAATTCAGAGGTTACTTACATAATGATCTGCACTGTGCACTCATTCCTCATTTTCTTGAGTATCAAAGGCCCCTCCGCATCTGTCTCGGGTAAATCCCTTTAACCACACTGGTCAGCTTGAGGAAAACGCTGTGCATAAAGGAAATATTCATGAGGATAATATTAAATTCTGCTGCTCGCTAAATCGAATTTGACTTCTTTTTATCGTCACACAAAGTAGTACTGAGAAATTAGACTGGACGGCATCACATGATATATTTGACAGATAATTCTGCGAGTGCGCCACAGTAAATGTGAATCAGGCTCAAATCTGAGCCATCCTGGAGATTACTTCTCTGGTTTCTGTTTTGACCTTTAGATTGGTTTAAAAAAATAAAGCCTGAACATCCAATTTTCATTGGGTTTTTTGGGGTTATTTTTTCAACACCCTCTTTCCCTCCGCCCCGGTGTGCAGGCACGTGTATGACAACGTGGGGTTGAAGGTTGAACACCACATCTATGAGAACATCGGGGAGCTGAGGGATGCCACACCTGATCTGATCCTGGAAGTCAAACCGAAGGTTCCCCTCGGCGACGAGCAGGTGAAAAAACAGCGCGCCGCAGCACCTCTCCGTCTCCTTTCTGACACCGTTGTCTCTCCTTCATCTCAAACTCTGTCTTGTCTTCAGTTCATGGGGGCCGAGTTTGGCGATGACAAAGCCTCGGCGAGTGACTCCTCTCTCTCGTCTTTGCGGCTGTCAAGTGTGGACCGAGCTGAAAGAAATTCCCGAGCCCTGAGTCTTCATAACTCCATCACCAAGAGTAAGTGCTTGCTTATTTAGAGTCTCATTGTATGTGCATAACAAAATCTAAAAGGGAAAATCTCATTCAGACAGAACAGTAGACACAGCCGCAGCTTAAATGAAGCCGAAATACAACAATTACACATGTTTGCGAATCATCTCTGCCTGATTTAACCTCAAATTCCTTTTTCCAGATTTCCTCTGCCTTAAAATCCTCTCTTCATTATCCTCCCTTTAGTCCCCACTACATCCCCTTTGTTCCTCCTCTTTCATCCACGCTGCCCCCTATTCCGCTAATCTAATATCATCCCTGCTCCGCTGCCACCCCCTGCCAAGGCTGGGATAAAAGGGGGACAGATGGGTAGTGGGAGGGGTGGAGTTTTAGGCAGCCCCAATTCAAGGAACCCCTCTTACACCATCTGCTCTGCCTCCACTGAGACTATGAGACTCATCATTTAACTGCTGTAAGAGCACACTTGCTCATCCTCTCATCATCAGAGTCTTCTGATATTTTTTTTTCAGGGGGATGCAGGGTTCTCTCATTGAAATTTAGCTTCTTAATATGTCTTAAACCAGTACTTTTCACTACCTTCAATGTCATTAAAACTCTTATATTCACAAAAACTCACGAAAACTATTAAAATATTAAAGCTCCCTGTCTTGCACCGTAACTCTCGTGTACTATGTTTTGATCGCGTGCTCCTATAAATTTCATCTTAGTTGGTCTGACATGGCCAAGCCGGCACATCAGCTCATCTGTGCTCTAAAATCTGACCAGCAGTAACACAGCAGCACCCCCAGGTGGGGACTCTTTGCTATTGCAGAACCAGAAGGAATCAGCTGCTTCACACATCCCAGTCCTCTTGCGCTGTTACCTATAATCTGAGGCATGTTTAGTGAACTTTTTCCTCTGTGTTACAGTTCTCTCGGAGACAACAGATTCGACTGAGGAGGAGTGGCAGTCGATTTCTGACCTGGCCACAGCCTGCCGCAACATCCTGGAGGCTTTGTCACGAGAGGGTGAGGAACTGTTTATATATACTTGATAAATGTGGATTAGACTGTAAATAATGCATCAAGCTCCTAAAATGTTCTGCACAATCACAGGAAAATAGACTCGCTTTACTGTAAGTAAATAACTGTAACATTGCCTTAATTAGCTACCCATTATGCGCTATAACTAAAAGCATCCTGGATGAATGCCACTTGGCCTGCACCTCCACCCCATCAAACACCTTTGGGACCACTTAGAAAGACTAAACTTTAAGCCCAGCCGAACTTCGACATCTGGCCTCGCTAATACTGCATAGAAACAAATCTCTGCAGCCAGAATTAAGATGCTGGAAACTCTTTTTAGAAGAGCAAGGGCTCCTGTAAGAAACAGATCCGGAATAGATGTTTAAATGAGTGATCTAGTTGTTTGTCCTTTGGCCACATAGCATAAGGGTTCCCAGATTGACTGCTCAGGTGCACTGTTATTGCACCACCTTAACAAATAGAATAAAAAATAACTGGCAGTAAACAGTATTGCAAATGCTACCTGTCTGCCGGACATGTCAACAGCCCTCAGCCTGCGGGCATCATTTGTTGGGAACAGTTAGCTAATGCGAGCATGGTGCCAAGCAAGCAATGCATCAAATGAGCAGTCACAACAGTTTTCGTGTGTAGCATGTCAGAAATGTTGGTGTGTTCTTTGGTGTGTTTGGGCACAAAAAGTTGCATGTTGTATAAAAGTGTTGTAAAAAGGGGGGCATGCAGTCGTCTGAAAAACTAAGAACATCCCTGATTCTGTAGCTTGTAGATCCACGATTAGCAGCAATAACTTGAAGTAATTGGTTACTGTGTGACATTATTTGTCTCACATATTATTGTGGAGGATTTTTGCCCACTCTTCTTTACATGTTGCTTCAGTTCATTGAGGTTTGCGGGCATTTCTTTATGCACAGCATTAATAGGTTCCCACCACAGCTTTCAGTCAGGTTGAGGTCTGGACTTATTGCAACACCCCGAGTTTTTCCATTTTCAGCCATTTTTTTGCAGATGTGCTGCTGTGCTTAGGATCATTGTCCTGCTGCAAAATACAAGCTTTAGCTGTGGACAGATGGCCTCACATTTGACTCTAGAAATGTTCACGGTCGACTTGATGAGTGAAAAGTCCTGTGGCTGCAAAACAAGCTCAAAGCATCACCCCAATTGACCAGTGAGCCTATCTGAGATTTATTTAGCATTAGTCAAGCAGTTAGCTAACACTTTTCTGAAAACCAACATGAGTAACCTTAATTTGGCTAACAGCAAACCTAAATTGATAGTTGTTATTAATACTGTTATTAATAACTGTACGAATTAATTTAGAATGCTTGAGGAAGAAGAAGAAGAAAAAGAAGAAGAAGAAGAAGAAGAAGGCTTGAAATGTTTACCATTTATTCCAGACGAGAGTTTTATATAAAAACAAAGGTGTTTGGGGTTTTTTTCCACATTACAAAGAAATGACATCACAACAACGTGATTGGTCGGTTGCAATCTTAACATTATTATGATTAGCACCTACACCAACTTTAACATTTAAGCTGCTAACTGAATGTGAAGGTGCAGGTGTAGGTGCAGCAAACTACCAAAACTTCTGCTTTTATAGACGTGATCACACCTGCTGATGGACAATTAACCAAGTGCAACTGATTAGCAGGATCTGACTCCTACTTACCCTCTTAATTCTTATAAACGCAGTGAGAGCGTACTTAGCTTGTGACAGGAGTGCATAGAGTCAAAACATCTTTATTGACTTCATCAACTTTCACATCTCTGTCTCATCACATTTTATTTAATTTACTGTATATATCACTTATGATCATTATAATAATGTGAATAATGTTCCTTATCGCAGACCGTAAAGCCGGAGACCCTTCCCAAGCAGGCGCTGATCAAACTGACGGCAAGCCAAAAGAATCAAAGGAGAGGTGGGTTGCTATAAAGTGCGTCTAAGCCGAAGCAGTTCAACATCTTTGTAGTTAGCGCCTTTGTCTGAATTACTCCCTTTTCTCAATTCAGTTAGAACGGCACCTCTATTCTCACTCAGTTATTTAGACTACATCCAGCTGTTTGAGTCAACGTGATGGCTTCTCGCCGCCATAAAGAGAAGCCCCTTGCTGACTCGGTGATGCAGTTCTGTGTGTGACTCACTGCTGTGGCTTTTTTTCTTTAAAACTGTAGCTCCATTTTTACTTGTCTTCAGTGGCCTTGTTCGCCTCCTCCATGCTGAGACTGAACAAACAAAGTCCTGCAGATCTGCCGGAGACAAAACAAAGACAGAAACAAATGTCAACAGTAGATAAGCAAAAACAAAGTTGTGAATATTTCTTTGATAAATCAAGTTCACATCAAAAACACAACAATAAAATCTTCAAGTTATGCACACATTATAGTTAACAATTGGAGTGACGCTGACAGCAGTTAGAGCGCATTTTCCCACCTTTGTGTTATTAAACACGCAAATTTATAAATATATGGGGGAGGGTTTCCAGTTGTCAGATCGTATTTGGTGATCGTCATGAAAACCAAATGAAGTTTCTTTAAAGATCAAACACGCTACACTGCAATTTCTGCCCTTTTCTGTCGTTTAAACCTATCGCACTTTAAATTCACTGCTGGGAGGCCGCTTTCGCTTCGCTCCGTGGGGTGTACTTATTATGTACAGCCGCAGTCAGACGAAATGCATCGTGGGATGACTGCGCTCGCTCAGAGCGGCTCTGCTCGTCGGATGTAGCAATTACTGTAAATTGATGTGTGAGTATTACAAGTTTCATTAAAAGGCAGGAGGGACAAAGCGTCGAGCTCCGAGGCTGTCAGAGTGACAGATGGCGTCTCGAGCAATCAAGCAAATTGAAAAGTTCACACATTTGGTTCGAGAGGAAAGGAAAACTTTTCCACTGCAGGCTTTTGTTGATTTGATGGCTGGGATGCTGAAACACCCTGACGCTTTGTGTTATATTCATGCATTTATTTTTTCAAGATATTATTTATTTATTTGTTCGGATTAGAAAGGGGGAAATCATGAAGTCATCGTCATGTGATCGCTTTTGACAAAGTGTCACTGCCGCTCTCTGTTGCAGTGACTCTCCAGGCCACCTGGAGGAGAAGGTGTCGCAGCTGGAGGCCATGCTGAAGAAGCTGCAGGATGACCTGCAAAAGGTGCTTTGACTTCCATGAATGTTTTTCTCTCTGTGGGTAACATTTTTCAGGGATCCTCAGCTCAAGCAGAAAAATCAGCAGGTAGAAGAAACTATCACTTAAATCGCTAAGCTTCTGTCACTGCGGAGAGATGATTTCCATTTGCCAGTGCAGCCTTTTGTTTACTCATGTCGAATCACAGCTATACAGATGCATTAAATACACACGAAAAACAAACAAACAAAAAAAAAAACACTATAAAAATTCATTTATTTATTTATAATTTCGTGTACAGAAATTATTATCAGATTTCTTTTGAAATTCCAGTATTATACATTTTTACATGTATTTATGACAACTCCTTCAGTGCTTTGATAATGTGATGATGTGCTCTGTTTGTTGGTTTGTTTTGTTTTTATTTTCATGTCGATACCTCTGAATGCTGTGTAGCCATTTTCACACATGAACTCCAGACGATGTTGATGAGTCACATCAGGACTTTTGTGTGCAGCTCCCCTTTTTTGTCGTATTTAACTCACGTCAGAAGTGTTCTTACTAGCGGAAATGCTCGAAGCGGTGCAGAAAGGGGTGCTTCCTGAGTAGAGCGAGCGGGAGGCCCGACTTGTGGCACGCACTCGCTGTGAACTGAGCTACCTGCACGATTCTCATCACTCGTTCTTGTGCACTTTATACCGCTCGAGCACGCAACCCCGTCGGGTGATTTATAGAAAAGATCGGCGGTGCAGAGCATGTGTGAAAACGGCATGTGTCAGGAACTCAAAGGCCACTTTACGCAACGTTTCCGGAGCCTTTAACCACATCTGATGGCTACTACAGACAAGTGGGCATTGTGTTGCGATTTTTTTTATTTTTAATTATTATTATTTTTGCCAAACACTGTATATGTCCTGTACTGTATATGTACAAAGCAAACATATGGCAGTTTTTTTCTATTTCAAGTCCTTGTTTAGGACTGCAACTATACCTATTTTCAGCATTGAGAGATCTAATGGATATTTTTCTAATCATTCACCTCCGAATTTCCAATGCTGTAATAACAAGACAAACAAACAAACTAAAAACAGAACATTTGGTGCTGAAACAATTAGTTGATTGAGAGAAACTGAATGCTTCTTAGTGCCGTAGCCTCTCAGATATGAGGATTTGCTGCTTTTCTCTGTTTTACTTTAAAACCAAGCAATATTAAAAAACATTAAGTTGGACTTTTGCAAGCTTGATGTGATTGTTTTCCATAGTTTCTGGCATGTGATCGATCGGTGAAAGTGTTCAATGAAAAATAATCATCAGACTTTTCAATCACGAAAATAACCCCTAGTTGCAGCCCTACACCCCACTGTAAGACGCCCTTAAAGCACTGATTTTAATAAATGATATGCAACAGTGAAAAGTCAGCAAATGTTTGGTTGTGTTTACCTGATAAATGTCTAAAACAGCAACAACAACAGCAAAAAAATCTTTTCTTTCAAACAAGTGATTGACTAATTGTTTCTGCGCTGTTTCGGGATGCGACTTTATTCTTGCTCACACCACATTGTGTTGTTTTTATCTCATCACTCTGTGTGTTTATTTGTACCATAGACTGTATATAAAGACCGCATACAGAGACTGTTATATACAGTCTATGACTTGTACCCACAAGTTGCTTAAAGCCACCGGTGCACCTGCCGCTCTCCTCCCATTCCTGCCACAGCCATCTGAGCAACAGCTTTTTTTTTGTTCTGTTGTGTGCCGATGTCTTACAGGAGAAGGAGGACAAGGCGGTGCTGCAGGCTGAGGTGCAGAGCCTCAGGCAGAACAACCAGCGGCTGCAGGAGGAGTCACAGAGCACGGTGGCCCGTCTCATCAAAGTCACCGAGCTGCTGTGCAACGTCAACAAGCCTTGTTAGCTTCACCGCCGCACGTGCGTGCACGCACGGAAATCAGCAGAGTGATGCAAATCGTACAGTGCGGGTTTTTTTACGCTCGACACATTTACTTTGTTCTGACATATTTTGAAAACACACACACATACCTATCCTCTTTAATCTCACAGTCTCTTGTCCTGAATCCTGGACTTGCCTGCTGGTGAGGGAGTATGCAAATCAATTTTTAGGGGGAAAAAAAGACATTTATCACCCAGTGATGACCTTTGCAGACTGACCGACACAGGCTGCTGTGTTGATGTGCTATGCCAGAGTGCTTCTAGTAGTGTGTGTGTGTGTGTATGTATGATTCGGTGTGTGTGGATGTGTGTGCGTCTATATATTGCTTCAAATACTTGACGAGCTGGGCTTAATAGCACTTGCTTTAAAAGACTGAGAGACACTGAATAGCATGTTTGGTGGTGTTTTAGCCAAAATGACCAAAAGTG
Source organism: Pundamilia nyererei (assembly GCF_000239375.1). Lineage (NCBI taxonomy): Eukaryota > Metazoa > Chordata > Actinopteri > Cichliformes > Cichlidae > Pundamilia > Pundamilia nyererei. The sequence goes on along the minus strand of NW_005187465.1, from coordinate 1,735,682 downwards.
TATATATATATATATATATA
>NW_005187465.1:1729904-1735582 GCF_000239375.1 Pundamilia nyererei | reverse complement strand
TATATATATATATATATATATATATATCTCACCAGTAATATATGTGAATTGTAGTACTGCTATCCTGCCAGACATGTAGTATGTAGTTGCAATGTCTGAGTGTGGTTCTGGCTGATAGTGTGGAAGGCCTTGATGTAAAAAAACAAGAAGGAGGGAGAAAAAAGGGGGGAGACATGAGGATTACAAGCCTGTAGGCAGCCTTCTACTTCAAAAGATGTAATGACTATAACTGACTCGCTTCAGAGTCCATTACGTAAGGACATCACACTCCCTGCCCTCTTCACTTCTCAGTAGTACTGTATTTAAGAAATTCTCTTTTTTAGGGAGAGACTATTAAAAAGCGAAAGAAAGAAAAAGCCCATGAAATAAGGGACGTAAACTGGAAATGCTTAAAAAATGAACTGAGCATGCGTGTCTGTCTGAAGTATGTGTGGGGAAAAAAAGAGTGTTAAAGGGACGCTGAATAAGGGTTATACCTCTCCTGAAGACACAGACTACAGCAGGAAAGAACTGCTCCGGCTTCCTTCCATGATTGCCTGTAGCTGTTATCTTCTAACCTCACTATTGTAGCAGCCATACTGTAGAAGATCTCCTCCTGCTGGCCTGAACCACTGAATGCCAAAAGGCAGCTTTTTATTTCAGCTGGCAAAATAGCTTTAGGTGTCCGAATAACAGCACCTTTGAACTGATAGTGAAATACAGAATATTGTATTTAAATATGTTTTGTGTTTGGCGGATGTCTACCGTGACTATTTTTGGGGTAATTGTTTACTACTGCTCATGAGTGGTGGCAGTAAGGACGATAGGTGAAGTCTTACCTTTCCACCCTGGTGTGTGTTTGTGTGTGTGTGTGTTTGTGTGTCATTCTTGCACTTTTTTCCCTTTTTTTTTTTTTTTTTTGTAAAAATCAACCCTCGGTGGGGCACATACTGTACTTTCTTTAGGCTGCCCAGGTAACGTCTTGTTCAACATAAGGAGGTGGTAAGATCTCATCCCCCTGACGCCACCTTACCTCACCTTTCTGTGTCCACTGCTGATGAACAAAGTGCGTTCAGAGGAGTTTTGGACTGCTTCTCCTCAGTGCCAACGAAAAGCCCAGGCAGCTTTCCCAAACCTCACACAAACTAATCTCCAAACTCTGAACTCTGAACTCCGAGGGGAAAAAAATGGGAATACCAAACGTTCGCTGGACGCCCAGAATCCGTTGTTTCTTGTACAAACTTCCTCTTGTAATTTTATTTTAGAGTCACTGTGAATACCTGGTACCAGCATATTAAGATACAGTATATACAGATTAAATTATGAATCGAAAACTTTATCAGTATGCGAAGATACTGTACGTACAACTGAACCGCTCCATGTTAGTGCATTGGGTTGTGTATGCCTTCCTTTTTGCAGGACGATGACCAATAACCAATGCAGACGAGTATTGATCATGGCCGGCGGGCTCCCGTTTGATCTCCTCTTCATGCTGAAGCCTCGAGGGCCGCGAGAAGACCCGTTTTACTGTATCTTGTATAGTTATTTAGATTGTAGGAGAGGTTGGTGAAGCATGAGAATGTGCCAAGCAACTTCTGAGCTCCCCTCTGTATGTGTGTATCTATAAAATGTAACTTATTAATCAGTGCAAATGTGGATTTTCTTGTAGCTGTTTTAACTGGAGGAAAGTCGTGAGGATGAAAATGTGAAACAAGGCAGAAAGGAAGTGGGCTTGCTTCTAAGTTTGACTTTCTTTTGTAGACGACCAGCAACTATGATATAAGATGACAAAATGCTATCTGAAACTCTTTAATGTAACTATGGGTCTTGTTATTGTTCGAGCTTTTTCAGCTATAGCTCTTTCATATTTGATAAGGTCTTAAAAATAACACCATTAGGTACGCCTTAATGTGTAAATCAGAAAGGATGGTCCAACTGGTCATACTGGTGTTAATGTGAAGGCTTATTTCTCTGACTTTGTGCCTACCTTAAAAAAAAAAAGTAATGTATGCTAACCCAGCTTAGAGTTTTAATTTCTTTGACTTTGGTTGCACTTTTGTTTTATTTCCATTTTATTTTATTTTTATTTTTTTGTGCCAGATGAAGGATTTTCTAAGAGACGACAACATCTGGTCTCATCCCGCTGGTTGAGGAAAAGTCATTTGGGTATTTTGGTACCACGTGATCTGAAGATCGGATAATAATAATAGATGTGTGTTGTTAATCTCAAGCATCACTGAAGCTTCACACAGCTCGACAAGTACCACAGATTGTTAAGAGAAGCGACATATAAATATATATATGATTTTTAAAAGTCAATAAAAAGGAAAAAGGTGCTTAAAATGACGGCTGATGATGCGTTGAAATCAACACAGTGAATTTGATGAACTCGGTCTGATTCACCTATTAGAGATGATTGTGTGATTTTTAAAAATGCACTTTAATAATTTCAAAGGGATAAATGTTGGGAGAGACAACGGTCACCGTCTGCTTAACCTGATATGACATCAAATACCCTGAAAGCAGATTACAAGGAGAAATCATATATTCTGTGTTGGCTTGGATTTTTCAAATCTGGAATCTGAGGGATTTTGTGGATCACGGAGCAGGCAGGTCACTCTTTTAAAAACTAAACTGTGAGAAAAGACTACTCTTTTTAACTTCAATGCCGTTTGAGCTGTAGCACAAAAGTTCACATTTTTGGCTGGCCTTTAAAAACTCTAGAGCTTTTAAAGGAACTATCTTCATCCAGTTTTTGGTGAAGATCTATACTTTAGCGACTACAGAAAGTTTGATCTTTGCCAGAACAGTCGGATGAATTTGTCCAAGAACAGAACGACTGTGACGAAGGAACAGGTGAAAGCAGCTCAGAGTTTGGTAACAGCATGATGAGTCACACAGAGGTGAAAGAGACCAAATCAGATTACTGAAAGCACGTAAAAGTATGATTATAAGGCAGGAAGAAATACACTCGTCAGCCAGTTCATTAGGTACACCTGTTGTTAACACATATCTAACCAGACAATCACATGGCAGCAACTCAGTGTGCTTGGGCGTTTAGATGTGGTCCACACAACCTGCTGAATATCAAACTAAGCATCAGAATGAGGAAGAAAGCTATTTAAGTGACTATGAGTTTTACAATGCCAGATAAGCTGGTCTGAGTGTTTTAGAAACTGCTGATCTCTTGGGATTTTCCCACACGTTTACAGACACCAGATCCAAAAAGAGAAAATATCCAGTAAGCTGCGGTTTTCTGGGCCTTGTGGGGACGCTAGAAATCACATAAGGAAGCAGGTAGACAAGCAACATTGGTTAAAATGACCACTTGTTACATTGAACGTATGCAGAAGAGCATTTGTGAATACACAAGGCATTAAACCTTGAAGCAGATGGCTCCAGCAGCAGGAGACTGCACCCTGTGCTACTCCTGTCAACTAAGAACAGCTCACCAAAATTGGACAATTGAAGAATGGAAAAAACTCGGCTGGTCTGATGAGTCTCATGTTCTGCTGTGACATTCAGAGGGTCGGGTCAGAATTTAGCGTGAACAACATGAAAGCATTGATCCATCCTGCCTCGTATCATTGGTTCATGAGGATGATGTAATTGTGTGGGGGATATTTTATTGGTGCACTTTGGCCATCTGTGTATTCAGAAGCAGTACTTTTGCATCCATAATAATGTTGAGTTCTTCTATATCTGCTGTCTACAGGTAATAGTTGAGGTGTGAATCCATCCTTGTTCTGGAAAAGCATGATTTAAAACACTATCGCTTTGCATTGAACACTAAAACCATTTAAATCAGAATAAAATGTCTCACATCCATAGGCAATAACCAGTTTTATCAAACTTTTATTCTATTCACAATAACAAAAAACAGTTTCTAATAAATATAGCATCAAATTGTACTAAAGAATATAAATAAATAGATATATACATGTATATAGCATATGTGCTTATAGACTGCACAGGTTGGATATTTAGTGAAAGGACACATGCCATTGTTTATTTATTGTTTATTACCGGTATTTATTACTGAGAACGAAAAAGAATCCTTACACACCCTCTTCATCCTGTGGGTGCAGAGCTGAAAAAATAGGACAAAGAAAATGAAGAATGGTTTGCACATTGCAGAACTCCAGATTCCTTACTTGTTGTATCTGGTGACATTTGAAGCACTTCTGCTATTCATCAGACAATAAAAAACCAAGCAGCACCATCTTAAATCACCTGTGAAAGGTCACATGACCAATAACGTTTATTAGGATTGAGATCTTAAATAGAATAAACAGTCGGTTAGCGAAATCAATGAGTTAAACACGTGCCTCGTTTTTAGGCATTTGTTTCCTTCAATATGTACATTTTTTTACTTATTGTTTATCCTATATCCTCCCGAGAGCCGCGGCAAACCATAGACACGTTGGTGTTGAAGTATTTTAGCATGTGGAAGATCTGTGACCGTGACACTTGACCAACTTGAAAATGCATCCAAGAAACAGACAGCTTAACTTCCTGGTTGTCACTTGGATCAGCTGAGCAAGCACCGTGCGGTGACAGGCTCTGGCCCTGACAGTTCAAAACTCCACCATAACAATATCAGCTGGCAAGTTGGGCGCAGTTTTGTTTGTCGAGATGCTCTCTGTCATCAAACATCCCACAGGGGAACTGAAAATGCTGACAGTGTAAACTACATCGCACATTGAGTTTAATCTGGCTCATGTTTTGAAATAACGAGACCACATTCGCACTTTCCCATAACTTTCCTTCCTTGCGAAGGAGAAACAGCACATCCAAGCAGACGAGCATGTTATTGCTAAGGAGATGTAATGTTTCCCAAGTTCACCATGTTAGTTTAGCAAGGCAGCACCTCGTAATGAACACTCAAGTGCAGATGAGGCTGATGATCACCCCATCTTTGCATTTTTATTCCTTTAATCGGTTTTATGGCAGTCCATTCAATAATTTCTGACACATCACCAAAAACCAGAAATCACACAGCATTAGAGGAACAGACAGGAGATCGTCTGGCAACCACGAGTGTGTTTTCCACATTTCAATTCAATCCAAGGAACATTTTTAATACTTCTGTTGTGATCAAAGTGCCGAGCTGATTAATGAGCTGAAATGATCATGCCTGGACTCCCTGCTGCACTCTTCACAGCGCTTCTCATAATCAGCTGCTCAACATGTTACCAGTTCCTTACACAACACCAAAAACATTCCCCATAAAACCTTGTATCTTTATTTATTTAAGTCAGGATGTAACTATCATGCATTTAGGTGACACATTGCAGCTTTAATCCTGATTTGCTGCACATTCCCGTCTCCCAGAACTGATGCAGCGTGAGCTAAGACATACATTTTCCACAGCTTGCTCCACAATCATAATACAGCACGACAACATGATACAAACATTTCCCAGGACTTTGTCCTCTGGAAGGCTTTCCTAAACACCAGCCTGAGCAAAACACTTAATCTTCCCTGCCCTGACACCAGGAGGAGAACTGATGACAACAATGCGCTGGTCTATGTCTTTATTTGGGGTTGGAGAGCAGGAGTCTTCACTAGGGGCTACGTGTCACAAACAGCTCAAGGGCTTAGAGCCAGTTTGACTCATCCGTGTTCTGTAAATACAGAGGCGGCGTGTGTGTGTGTGTGTGTGTGTGTGTGTGTGTGTGTGTGTGTGTGTGTGTGTG
>NW_005187465.1:1719466-1729884 GCF_000239375.1 Pundamilia nyererei | reverse complement strand
GTGTGTGTGTGTGTGTGTGTGTGTGTGTGTGTGTGTGTGTGTGTTTGTGTGTGAGAGAGAGAGAGAGAGGGAGGGAGAGTGAATGTGTGTGTATGCTGTATATTGGATTTTAAATGGCCAGGCCACAACAAGTACATGAAACCTGCTGTAAGTTTGCAATGCTCGTGTAGACTTCCTGCCATTAGTTAAACTAAACTCACAATAGATGAGTCACATTCATTAGATTTGATTTGATTTGATACCCATCTATAAAAACAAAAAAAATAAATGGTTTTCCTAAAATGTATTTAAAATGTATTTAAAAATATACCCAACAGTTTATGTAGGCAGGCTAATGCGGGCCAGTCTAAGGTTACAGAAGATTTGTGTTTTGGAAAAATACTCTTACTCGGTTGGATTTCACTCAAGTGAAAAGTGAAAACACGTATTTTACGGATATATCTCAAATAAAATCTAAATCTTAACAATTTAAAATACTAGATTTACTCAGGTTGTGCACTGCATTCTTCTTTTGATCTAATGCAAACATACGGACAAATGCAGTAGTTTTGTAAAGCAAGCAGTCTGTTAATAAGTGATATACTTCATAAAACAACACCTACAAGTCAGTGATAAACTAATCCGAGTCCTGCCAGCCTGCCAAAAACTCTGGAGTTAAACATTAAAAATGAAAAACACCAGGGCGCTGCAGGCTCTCTGGTGTTGAATGAGGCTGCTTCACCTTTTTTTTCATTCTCCTGAAGTGAAAATGGGTCTTTTTTTAAGGTCTTAATTTTTTAAAAGAAGACATTAGCCAGACCGCTTCTATCGTACAGTCCATCCACATTTTACGCAAAAGGGTTTGTGTGCTTTCTGGAAACCTGGCAGGGTGGATTACTAGCAGACCGGACTGCAAGAGTGTTTCTTCATCTTCACCCTGTTTCTGGAAGGTCTCCATGTGACAAGTAGCCTTTGTTTCTGCATACAGATGATCCATGCACACTTCTGTCATTTTTATTTTGCATTACTTCAAGAACTGGGAATGAGAAAATAGGGAAGAAAAGAGAGAAGTTAAATATGTTTTCTTTTTCATTCTTTCTCTTTAATCTTCGTCAAAGCAGAAAATCTGAATCTGAAGTTGAGTGTCCTGAAATAAAATGTATCACTTGACTCGAGTTTTTTGGTGTTGCAAACGAGCCACGTGACTCTTTTGGCTGACTTGTGCTAATAATAACAAAAGTATATTATGTGACTTGTCAGGGTGGACATTTCCTGTGAGAGCGAGCTCGCTGGAGAAATGAAGCTTTGAAATCTCCTCCTGCCGCTTGCAGTCGGGAGGAAGTGGACACAAGGAAAGCAACATCTGCACAGCACTATGCAGCTTAATTAATTAAGAACAACTTTATGGGGAGATTAGCAAATAGAATAAATGATTGCAGCTAATTATACTTCATTCAGTGAGGTCTCCACTACCTCACTACCTTTATCTGGATGCTGTTGTTAGTGAGCTGGCCAGATGCATCACTACATGGCACTGATATAGATACAAAAACAGCATAAGATGATACAGTGAGAACCCCCGCACACACTCCAATACACTTCTTAATGAAACCATTCTCACCTTGCTTTGTTTTGCAAACTCAAATCTTTGCTTTTAGTTTTATGTCTTTATGCGTTTTACAATTTTACCGAAAGGCCAAAAAAGAGAAGAACAAAACACCCAATGATGCTGAGGGACACAACTAATGATCTTTACCATTTTACATCTGCTGGCAACTCGTGGAGAGCTGATCTTGTGTGGAGGACCGTCAGAGTTCATGGGATTGTTACCATCTTGTTCTGTTATTTGAAATGTTTATTCTTGTGCAATGTTCACCTAGGATATAAACTTAATATTTTCCATGATGGGTGTTGTTCTGGCTGGTGTGGTCAACTCACAACATGGTCTCTGGTCTGCTCCTGTCATTGTTTGTTTGGGCTTTTGGCATACCTAAATGTTTTACAAGGAGGGAAATGAAACCATTTGCTAGCCTTGGATATAAAAACGTAAAATTGCATTTATCTGGCCAGGAGGAAGCTGGAGTAATCAGAGAAAACTCATGAGGTTCAAACCTGATTATATAAATGATGGATATGATGTTAACCACTGGTCATCTGGACTTGAGTTTGGCATTTTGACCATAGCCAATGAAATAAGGGATTGAGAGCACAAGGTCATAAGATAAGCATTTGCTGAGGTCATATATAAGGTGAACTTTCCTATAGACTTAAATACAACATGACCTCCTTTGTGCAAAGAGTTGCCCCCTGCTGGCTGTTTCTGCACTAGTTGTGCCAGACTGCTGATCCTTGTGGGTAAGGGGTTAAAAGGCTGTGGTCAACGAAAATAATGAATGGGGTACTATAGAAAATAAATTACCTATTTTATAAGTGTTCTTGTGAGTCTGAGTCTTGCAACTGCTCTGTGTTCCGCACTGTAATTACTCCAGTCCTTTTTGGCCACAATAGAACCATTACACTATATATTTATTGCATTTTGTGTTACCCTCTTGGTCAAATCTTCAATGTGATATTTTTCAATCTGATATCTAAAAATCACATTTCCAAAACCTGATTGCAGCTTCTACTGGTAAACAGAAATGTGTTTTCTGTTTACAAATAACTTAATATCATGCATGAGAGATTTTTTTGATAGATTATAGGTTAACAAGTCATTTACAACACAAGCGATCATTTTATGACAAATGCAAATCACCTCAGTTACTAACTCAGTTACTTTTTTGAAGAAGTATCTATAACTAATTACTTTTTCAAAGTAACTTGCCCAACAGTGATTGTAGCACTGCAATAGAGCACTTTGCTCTGAGACTGCAGGTTTACTTGCGGTTCCTCGGGTAGAATGGGAGGCAGAGCCTTCAGCTTTCAGGTCCCTCTTTTGTTGAACCACCTCCCATTTGGGATTCGGGAGGCAGACACCCTCTCTACTTATAAGATTAGTCTTAAAACTTTCCTTTTTTATCAAGCTTATAGTTAGGTTAGTTTAGCTTATAGTTGGTTATGCTGCAATAGGGCTAAGGTGCTGGGGAGGTTCCTCTTTACTCACCTTTTTCCCCACTCACTGTGTTTATACACCACTTTGCATTTAATCATGAGTAGTTGTTAATCTCTGGTTCTCCTCCATAGTGTGTCTGTGTTCTGTCTACCTCCCCTCATCCCCAGCTAGTTGCAACAAATGGCCATGCGTCCCTGAGCCTGTTTCTGCTGGAGGTTTCTACCTGTTATAAGGGAGGTTTTCCTTCACTGTCACCAAAGCATTTGCTCATAAGGGATCATTGATTGTTGGTGTTTTCATTATTTCTCTCTGTTATTTTAGGGTCTTTGCCTTACAAAAGCACCTTAAGGCAATTGTTGTTGTGATTTGGTGTAATATAAAGAAAACTGAATTGAATTAAATGTTTAATTTAAATTTCACAAATAGCTCCTTCAAAGTCTATATGTTCATACTGTATCTTTCTCATTATGTTTTTCTCCTCCTCCACCACTCCTCTCTCTCCTCCTTCACTTCCACTTTATCCTTTTCCTCCTCACTTCAAGCCTCATCTCCTGAGCTGAAGACAGAGCTCTAATACACAAAAATGTGCATAAACATGTTTATCCATTCCCAATATTGTTGCAGTTGCTTGCAACCTTGATGTATCTGGACAGCTGACAATGAGCTGGCTAGACAACGACAACAGCTGGTTATAAGTTAGCACTAAATGCTAACTTATATAAGTTAGCCTAACAACTAATGTTAGGCTTGAGTGTCATAAAAAAGGACACTTTCCCTCTAATAAACAGTTTGATTATATTCTCACATCTTAAGAGAGTTTATTCACTAAGTATCCAAGTCTGAAAATGTTATATCCACTTCAACGAAGGCTAACAGCAGCTAACAGCAGCAAAAACTGCAGCGCTTGCTAACAGAAAAAGATGTCCTCAACAACTGACCTCAGTATTGCTGCCTCTGATCAGAAGGGAACTTGTTTGACTAATTGAGTTGTATCGGACTCCTTTCACAAAGATTTACATCCTCCTAGCGTAAATAGACATGGACACTGGCTGAATAAACAGCAGACCTAAAGCCTACATTCACCAAATTTGTTTTTCCTAGAGCGACTACAGTAGATAAGATTATGTAACTGAACTGAGAGGAAAACAGAATTCAGTTGACTGCAATCTGCAATCTACTGACATCTAGTGGTGAAATTTTCCACACTGTACCTTTAAAGAAAAATAATTGAATGTACTGAATATGCTATGTGTTTGTTTCTTCACTTGTTATTATTAGAATGTGTTAAATTTGTTGTAACTTCTGCTGCTCTCTTTGCCAGGTCTCTCTTTAAAAAGAGATGCACTAAGGTCAGGATATCTTCTGTTTTAAGGTTGTTGGTTTTTTTGCACATTTCAAATTATAAACAAGTACAAGAAAGAAAATATTTAGAGCCGCTCAAGGTTCCCTGGATGTGAAAGCGATTATCTAAAATACTGTAACGCATTCGGCTCCAGTTTCCATCATTCCCCGCTTTGCACCCCTGTAATTAGGTGAACCAGGTGCGCTCAGCCAATCAGGTGTAGACAGAGCATTGCCCCAGGGGACGTTAAATCATACAGTTCTTCTGGAGAGGTGTCCGTCACACCTCGCAGTGTTTTGCTTTAATAAGCCACAGCTTGCAGCTCGGAAAAGTGGAAATATCAACCACATGTCATCTGCTCGACATCGGCTGCGTTTGTCGTCGCCTGGTGGCCGCACGGGGGAAGCCCACAGCGTGAGCAGACAGGCAGAGTGAAGGCACACAGGGCTCAGAGCATGTCGCCTCCTGTTGCTGCAGCTCACTGTGGGATCTGCTGTCGACCTTTCACACTGTACACATGACGGCGGAAAGCTTTTTTGCGCCTCTCCTCGCTATGTGCGACCCGGACCTTTGGATGAGTTTACCAGCAAAACGTCTCCTCTGAGCCTGGAGGGGGGAAAATAAAAAAAAACGGGTTTGTCGTTTGCGGTGATTTTCTTTTTTTGACACAACTTGTCAGAGAAGTCGTTTTCTGCTCCTGCTACTGCTGGCGGTTTGTTCGGAGCTTCTTGCGGTGTAAAAGTGTGAAACAAGTAAAAGAGAGTAACAGATGTTTCTGGTGGATATGCGGCCGGCTGAGGAATGAAAGCAGCAGCGAGGCACCGGCGGCCCTTCCAGCGGTTCTGCTGCTGTGGAGTCGGGCTGGTCGCCGTCATTTGGCTCGCGCAGGTCATCCAGGCACCAGGTGAGACCTTAATATAGACACAGAGGCTGAGCGCGCCTGCGTGCGTCTACTCTATAAATCCGTACAAATATCAGCTGTAGGATATCTCGTAAGATTGAAATAAAATGTAAAACACATTCTTTCTCTTCACATTCGCAGTATAATGAATCTGACTTTCCACGCATGTGTGTTTGCTCTCAAGAATGAGAAATGCCGCTGCTGTGCCCACTTAGATGCTAAATTATTATTATCTCGTTCTTATATAAAGATTTATGATGATTAATTCTCTGCATCCTGGCAGTGAGGAGGAGAAACCAGAAGGAAATTGTTTAAAAACGCGCACACACGCACTTAGATGTGTATTAAGGTAGTGCTTCTCTCAACTAAAGCCACATGAAACTAGTAGAAACGCTGCATAATTCATGTGTTTGTCTTCGAGAGAAAATAAAGATGTATGTATTACATACACCTGTGGTACAGCTGCCGATGCACGTGTGTAGAAATACATGTACATTATTCCAACACTTAACGGTGATGAATAAATAGGAGAGCAGGCAGGTGCGCACTGGATTGATTGTCAAGTTGGAATCTGCAGCAGGGTCTGTTCACCCTGAGGGAAGGTGACAGTTTGATGATTACATAAAGCAGTGACAAACTGTGGCATGTTTAAATCCAATCACTGCGGATAAGGTCACTTATGGGTTGGGCGTTCAATTTATATTACATCTTCATCTCTGAAGAGTTACTGTATACAACAGGGCATGTTAAATTTTTCGGGGCATATTTGCCTTATCCCCAAATAGACCGCCTGCCCTGTTAGTGTCCTCTTGTTCCCGAAAGCAGCGAACATGGTTTTCAGTGGACAAAATAAAATGTTGCTAAGTGTTGTTAATTAATAGTTAAATTAATCTAATTTGTCTCGGTTCGTTTCTTTTGGCAACATGTGACATAACTCATATCCCCTAGGACTGATGCCTGCAGCCTCCAGGGTAAAATAAACTTACATCTATAAAAGGACATGTAGTGAAGGAAATGTCACATAAGTAACTGGCTTTATAATTTGTGTATACACACACCTCCATCTTTATGTGCTTCCGTCTCCTTAAAACACAACCCCTCTAAGATTATGCGACACTTCCAGTTGCATCAGTAGCCGCTAAGTTAGATGCGTTATTCTCATCTAGCAGCATTGCACCTAAAGGCATCACCCCACCCCCTCACCCTTGTCCTCCTCCAGCTCATCATCATCCCCTCATCGCCTTTGCTGATGTGATCCCTCGCTGTCACGCACACTCATCAGCACCAGCATCACCAACTGCGTTGCACCCCTCTGCCACCCTTTGTTCAGATAAATATTTGAATAGGTGAACTTTTTGTTCCATCACTAGTGTTTTTTTTTTTGGGCTTCATCCCAGTAGCACAGGACATCCTTGGTGGAAGAGTGTCCTTCTGAATGAGCCGTGTCATTAATATTTATACTTCACCTTTAAATTATGAGTGTGCCCATCAGCTCTGAAGAGGGTTTCCGAACTGAGACCAAGGCTGCTCAACTTAAAACCATATAAAAGCACAAAGCGCTGGGAAAAGCATGTGTCCTGCTGTTTGTAATGATGACAGGCAGGTTACTCTCACAATAGTTGGAAAATATTACACATACTGTAGCATCCTGAATACCACTGCTCCGTTAACCATTTATGGATGTGTAGCTCTGTTTCTATCAGTCTGATACTGGGGTGGGGAAAAGAGAAGCTTTACATTAAGGATTGGGAGAATGCATTACAATCCAAAGCAAACTGTTGTCAAGTATTTCTGTGCAAAATCATGTTTACTGTGATTTTTGCCAAAGAAAAAGATTAATGGTAAAATATTCATTGTTTTTAAGCAATGCAAAACACAAGAAACACCCTTCGGACACCAATATTACCACATGAGCAAGACACTTCCAACATGGGAGCTCATCTCAGTTTCTGGGAAGATGTAAAAAAGCTTAGCAGGTTTAGTGAACGTTAATCTTTTTCACATTTTTCTGTCAACTTTGCAGAAGTAAACATAATATGAAAGCAAAGTACACACATGGCTGTACCAATACTGCTAATTTATATAACCAGCAGACATGAGGCAACTTTGGGATCATTTGGAGCTGTGTTTGCGTCTACCTGATAAAATTCAGCGTATATGTGAACTTTTAATAGTACCAAGTTTCTGTAAAGTGAAACACACATTTTGCCCGTGTTGCTGGGCATCTACTGCACGTTCGCAGATGAACCCACGGCTGATAAGATCACTGAGAATCAACCAATCAATTTTTTTTAAAGCTGCATAAACCTGACAAAATGCTCCACGTGAAATCTTCATGCTTTTCCTTAAACATCTGCATGAAGATTACAGTGACACATCCACGTATGTAGATCTCGAAAGATTGAACAGCTCAAGTATTTGGATCTTTTACGTAAGTAAAGGTAGCAGTACTACAGTGTAAACACAGATAGTAATGTTGCTGCTCACACAAAATAACGGTGACATTTTAGGATAGGAACATTGTGCACACGTCCAGATGCCTGTCGCTGAGGTACGTAGAAAGGTTTGGCACGTGTTCTTCTGTTATAAAAAATACTCATCATCCATGATTTGTTCCTAACTGTCCGACTTTAAAATGTCTCCACACTTGTTTTAAATTTTTGATTTGGTATTGTCTGCACTCAGATGTTAATCAAAATGTGGCTGAGGTATAATTCAGGTCAAATTTAATGTTTATCAGCTCTTTGTTTAGCGACACAGGACACTTACTAAATGTGCAGTGTGAATGTCAAAGAGACCCAGAGGACTACAGCGTTATCTATGTGGAAACATTGCAGTGTTTCTGTGTAGATAACAGTGTTTCCATGAGAAGATTGGACTGCAAAATTATGTATTTAAAGGTTATGTGTTTATACTGGGCCATTTCTCAGCAGGATTAAGGTATTTCCATTCAAACACCTCATTTCTTGTTCCATCAGCTTTCATCACTGATCAATCTGGTTCCTAATTCCTTTGTTTACATGTAAATGTTAGGGCCTCTAGCAGACAGTCTTATCTACTGTAACAGTAAAGTTGTCCAAATTTTAACACCATTGATCATTAAGGTAAAAAGCACCTTCTGTTGAAAGGTCAGCGTGAAAGTAAACACTGCGTTCTTAATGCGTGGAAAGTGTGTGCATGTGTAATTTCTGTTGCAAAACTTGTAACTTCAAGGATGTCTTTAAAAAAACGTTTATCTAAATCTAAAGTGATAAATTCAGAGGCTAATATCCAGCGAGCTGCAGTTCTCTGGGCTAAAATACCCTGTTGATCTCAGAGGTCAGAGGAGAATGACCAGATTAACTCAAATAACTGCTTGTTACAACCAAGGTATGCAGAAGAGCATCTCTGAACACGCAACACATTAAACCTTGAAGCAGCTAGGCTACGGTAGAAGACCACAGCACATGCCACTCATGTCAGCTACAAACAAAAACACTAAGGCTACAACTCACACACAGGCTCACCAGAATTGGACAGCAGAAGATTAGAAAAGTGTTGCATGGTCTGATGAGTCTCAATTTTCTGCTGCCACATTCAGATGGTAGGGTAAACATGAAAACATGGATCTATCCTGCCTTGTATCAACAGATCGTGCTGCTGGTTGTGGTGTAATGTAGTGGGGAATATTTTCCTATCACACTCTGGGCCCGCTTCTTATTGTTTAAACACCACAGAGTACTGTTGCTGCACACGTCCATCCCTATATGACCACAGTGTACCCTCCTGTGTACCATCACGTACAGTGTATATAAGATTTCTGTAGTTACTGGACATTACACCAGCCTAATAAAAGGTCTATTTTTAGTTCATTTGTTTGCATTTGGTACCTCAGCACTCCTACACTCCATAACTCGTGACACTTTTGTTAGACCTGATTGTTTTATGATGTGCGTTTGATTTGATGCCCTAGTAAACTACTTTGCAGGGTAGATTTTGAAGCTTGCTTAATTAATTATTATTGATTTGATGATTTTAAAAGCATACTTTTATAAAGAATTATTGACCATGTACATCTTTTTTCCTATAATATAAACCTATGTAAAATTCATAGGTTTTTCTTCAAGGTTTATCTAACCTGGCTAATCAACCTTGTGTATCATCCTGTATTCTTCCAGCAAAATAATGCGCTGTGTCACTAAGCTCAGATAATCTCAAAGTGGTTTCCTGAACATGACAATGAGTTCAGTGTACTCAAATGGCCTCCACAGTCACCAGGTATTAATCCAATATAGCACCTTTGGGATGTGGAGGAGCAAACAATGAATAAGCAGCTGTGTGGCCAAAATCTCAGAGGAATGTTTCCAACACCTTGTTGAATCTATTTATGAAGACAAAAGGGAATCCAACCCAATACCAGCAAGGTGTTTCTAATAAAGTGGCGAGTGAGTGTATTTTTCCCCACACTGGAAGCTATTGCTTATTCAGTGTTAAAGATAAAATTGATATTTGCTTTCTGGTAAGGAGGTGTGACAGTGTTTTGATTAATCAACAGACAAATTAATTAGTTCAACTGTAAATGGCTTTTAAAATATCTACTCTTCAAAACCCAGATATATGATACAGTTAGTCAAACAGCCATGATGTGTGCAGATCATAGCATGTTGAGATTACAGGAATAAACATCACGTATTTATGTCTCCTTTTTTTAATGAGCTAAAATGTTGGTTTAGGCATTTATAGATGTGTCCCAGTGAGACGTGTGAAACGCGGTACAGAGCCATCTGTGGCAGAAACCTATTTGAATTTCACACGAGGCGAGCTCCTCTTGATACCTCAACATGAAAGCCTTCACGTCTCTTCTCAGCCTCGACCGCTGCCCTCGTGAAATGGGCTCATTGAGCTGTAAGGTACAAAGGGACACGACAGCACCCGGCAATCACGAAATGCATCAGAGGCAGACGCCGAGAGGCCTCATAATAAAAGGATGGCGTGTAGTAGAGAGCGTAATAACTCCCTCGCTATCTTCTCAGCCTGTAGTGGAAAGCTCTCAGTGGGTGGTGGTGGAGAAGGAGATCTGTATATATATTTATTTATTTATTTTTCCCATATACAGTGGGGCAAAAAAGCATTTAGTCAGCCACCGATTGTGCAAGTTCCCCCAC
>NW_005187465.1:1716318-1718059 GCF_000239375.1 Pundamilia nyererei | reverse complement strand
CCTCTGGTGCAAATTACTGACCTCTGTCATCATTTTAAGTGGGGGAACTTGCACAATCGGTGGCTGACTAAATACTTTTTTGCCCCACTGTATATAGATTGTAGAGGCAGATTTATCTGATGGGACTTATTCAGCTGTCGCTCTGCCAAAGCTATAAAAGGAAACCCACACATTTCAACTGTTGAGGAATAAAATACACAACAGAAATAGACACTGTAAAGATTTCAGCACTGATGGCTGAGAAATAGTGAACATGCTGTTATCTCCCACAGACAGAAACACAACGCTACAGTGTGATTATTTATTTATTTATTTTTTTTTGCTAGACCCCCCCAAAAAACCCTCACATTGGAAATTACAGTAAGATTGCTTGTCCAGCTTTCGAATTCATCAATACAGAAAAAAAATGATGGTGTTGGTAAAAATGAACAGTTTTTAGGCAGCACACACACAGCTCTGAGAAATTGCGACAGGTATTTTAATTCAGCTAATTATTTTCGTTATGACCTCTGATTATTTAGTTTTAATTTTGGTTTTTAAAAATCCAGTAATCGTTACAGGTGAGAGATGTAAACCAGCAAGTGTTTGACATTTTTGCTTGAAAAGATCAATAAGCAGTTTGTCCTGTCGTCGGCTAATTAAAGAAACAATCCATCCACATGCAGTGCAAAACATTAGTGAGAATAGTTTTTGGTATTGACTCTAAATCAAAGCACCTTCTGAATCTGGAGTCCTGTGAGGCCTGTTCATTTGGCTGCTTTTGCACTAAAATGGCTCGTGTTGTTTTGCAACAGAGACAGAGTCTTTGGGGTTTCAGCCAGGCGTGAATGGTGAGACGCTACAATGGACACGA
Organism: Pundamilia nyererei; assembly: GCF_000239375.1. Lineage (NCBI taxonomy): Eukaryota > Metazoa > Chordata > Actinopteri > Cichliformes > Cichlidae > Pundamilia > Pundamilia nyererei. The sequence continues at coordinate 1,717,206 of NW_005187465.1, read as the reverse complement.
AGGTTAATGCAGGAGAACTCAGACAACCAGAGCCTGGATCTGGATCAGCCCCGAGCAGGTGAGTCACCATTCTTTTCCTAAATAGATGCCGCTTGTTTCTCCAGGACACACCAGCAAGCTCCACAACACTGTCTGTACTTCCTTCCACTTATTCCACGTAGATAATGCCTTAAAAAACCCCTATATGCTCTAAAACAGTGAATTTTTACATTTTCTTAAAACTGAAATAAAACAGTTTTATACACTGAGGCAGTCATTAGTTAGGAATATAGAGAGCAAGCTATGCTGTCTGATTGTGTATGAGGGTGCCCGCCCCACCTGAACAGTGACCACCACCACCTCTGATTCTCCTGCTCCCTGGAATTCCCACTTTTCCACCTGCAGGTGCATATTTGTATTGGCAACTGGATCTCCTAAGATGAAGTAGCAGGGAGCCAAAACTTGTAGGATGTACAGGTTGTTGGCATTTATTGTAATTTGTTCAAACAAAAACATGGCTTTTCAATGAGCTGTGTGCCAGCACATGATTTTACGCACCACAGTTCAAGTCATCTGAGACAAATGTTCTCCCAGACTTCTTGGGATGTTACAGTTGTGCTCTGTGTTGAAAGTGTGACCCCCTCTTTTGGTGTGGACACTCCCTGATCTTTCAGGTGCAAGTTTGAACCCTGTGTTGAAGTCACAGGAGGTCAGAAGAGGACTTCAAGGAAGCAACCCACAGTGGAGGCTGTGTATTACTGCAAAAGCCAAATTTATTTGGGGTTATGGATTTTGTTTGGTTATTTATAGTGTGGTTCAGCAGTTATTGCCTGACGGGAGTTCTTATGTATTTGTGTGTGTGTGTGTGTGTGTGTGTGTGTGTGTGTGTGTGTGTGTGTGTGTGTGTGT
>NW_005187465.1:1694528-1716298 GCF_000239375.1 Pundamilia nyererei | reverse complement strand
TGTGTGTGTGTGTGTGTGTGTGTGTGTGTGTGTGTGTGTGTGTGTGTGTGTGTGTGTACGCAGGTAAAAAAAAGAAGTCTACTAGAGATGTGCTTCTCCCCTGCAGGTGAACTGAAAGGTCACACAGAGTAGGCATTGTGTTTGTTGTCATGAGTGTGTAGTTTGCGTGTCAAGCTCGTGCACTGAAAAGAGGAGATGGATGAAGCCCATAAGAAGACCGGCAGAGTGAAGATCCGATTAGATTTTCTGAGGTAGTCTGTCTCTAACAAATGCCCAGTTACTTTCTTTGCTTCCTTAGCTTTGGTCGGCCCTGAACGCTTCGGATGGATTCTAACTGCCCTTCATGAAATTATTACTGAGACATGCAGCCGCTGAGCAGCCGTAATGGGACTTCTGCTTCTCTGGTTCTCAGGCTGATTAGCTGGCTGGCTGACATGAGCTGCATTCATCACAGCTGACACTTTTATTATTAAAAATTCAGATCGGAGAGGAAATCTCTTCATTGTTGTGCGGGGAGAATAGCACAGAGTAGATAAAATAACACGGCTGCTCAATGAAAAATCTGTTGCCCTTCTGACAGAATACAATTGAGTATCTCTGTATCATTTGCATTCCCTCTATGGCTGTTCTAATATTAGGCTGTCAGTCACAATCCTGTATTGTATGCAAACTGAACAGTTATTGTTGGAAGCTGAGGACAAAATTTCAAGCTTGGTCTTTGGGCAAGTTATGCTAATAATATTCCATGCAAATGGCCTGCCAAGACCACACTCCTCACCAAATGCCACCCAAAACCTGTTCTGCCTAATCTGGATGTGCAGCTTAAAAATAAATAAACACAGTACAGGGACATGAGTATTGGGCCACACCTCTTCATCTTTGAATTCAGGTGTCATTGCCACAGGTGTATAGGGTCAAGCACCTGGTCATGCAGTCTGCCTTCACAAACGTTTGCAGAAGAACGAGTTGTTGTTAAAGAGCTCACTGAATTTGAGCGTGTTGCTGTAATAGGATGCCACAGTTACAACTAGTGAGTTTGTGAAATTTCTTCTCTCCTTGCCCGAGGAGTTCAAGCGCTCCTCGGGCAATGACATCTGCACAAAACCTGTGCCGACCAGGGGCAAGACTGCTCCTCTGAAGCCATGTTGAAACACCTCTAAGCAGCAATTCGGGAAATTATTTTGAAGCAGTAATTTAATATACCACCAATCATCGTCTATTTATTTTATAATGTCTCTGCAAATCCACAATAAGTGCAAAATCTCATCTTAAATACACCCGTCGATATTTATAGCCTCCAGATTGATAGTTAACCATGCCTTCATCCCAGGCTGTCAGAATTAATCAACGCCGCCAGGAGACACGCACCCATCATTTTACATATAAGGAAAAAAATGATTTTAATTGATTTTTTTTCTGTTGCGTGATGATGAAAACAGATATACAGGTGAGATACAGGTAGCTCACTGTCCCTCAGTCTGCCACACACCCTTACAGTAGAGGTGCTCATACTTCGCACTCCTGAGATAAAATAATGAGATTCATTGTATCTCCACCCCAGTGCTCCATTTGTAACCAGTTTTATGTTTTTTTTAATCTGATGACACATGACCTTTATTGAGTTCCTGGCTGCAAACAGATTTCCCTCATTATCTCTTACAAAGGCACAAGTGCACATGGGGAAGGTACTTGGCTGTGCTAATAGACTGGAGACATGAAGATGTAAAAAGGCTGGACAGGTAGTATAAGGCACAGCAGTGAGCACGGCCCGAGCCTCAGGTTGCAGTCCTCCTTCTCAGCCGGCCGCTTGACAGCGATTGCATAATCTGGAGTGTGATTAAAAACCCTGCCCTGGACCTCGGGGGATATTATCTCGGGGATTGCACAGTAACGTTCAGCCCTCCGGCTCTCTTTTCATCCCTCTGCTTCTTAGCAAGATGGAGACGGTGTGATCCGGCTTCAGCTGACAAGCCTCGAGGAGACTGTGGTTGCTAGGCAACTGAATGCTAAATTTTGAAACCCAGACAATTCAGTCTTTCAAGCATTAAAAGTGCAAAGAGCTAAAAATAGACAGCTGGCCTCGGGTGGGGGTTTAGGGTTCAAAGAATCCAAACGATGTAAATGAAGTAAATGGCTCAGGGTGCGTTGTTGTCGAGGTTTGTTATGTTTGTTTTGGCAAGCAACAGTCGGCTTAGAATAGTATTTTTCCACAGCCATTTTTGGAGAGTTTTTTTTCAAGAGGGAGGAAGTGTTGAGAAAGAAAAACTGGCTGATAATCCAACTCAAATTGTCTTCGAATGGTCCTGGACTGTTATCAGGGCGCTTACATTATACAGTCGCTAATGAAACTGGAGAAGAAGCTTTGCAAAACAGCAGATATGGGTCCTTGTTCCAGTTCATATTCTGTCCATTAAGTACTCAGCGTTTTAGGGCTGAAAGTATGTTTATCACACTCTCCTTTAAAAGGAGCTGTTTATGTTTCAAATCAAATTTGCATGTATCCCTTCAAGTCTGCAGAGCCATTTATCCATCTGGAGTGCTCTTGAAGTTGCTCAGTTTTGGAGATGTTGACTGCAAGAAAGTTGTCTCCTTACCAATAAATATATTGAAACTTGGTAGATACTTACAGGCATATTTACATTCTCACATGAATACTGTGTAAGTATATTCGATTGTACACCATAACTGCTTACTTATATACATGCTTAATTACTTACATACTTACTGGCATATATAATGGATTAATAGCTTACTTACATGCTTACTTACACAGATACATACATAGTTAGATGCCTACTTACATATATACATGGATGCTTGCATACTTGCTGAAATACATACTTAACCCTTTGAAGCCTGAAACACGAAATAATAATTCTAATTTTTTTAATTCTAGTTTAAAAAATATATATGAATGAGTTTTCATTTGTAGTATATTTGCTACATCAAGCATTTTCTGACGTATTGTAAAACGTGCAGTGTACACGTACACGTACACTGCACGTTGTAGGAACAAGGAACAAGGAACCATGTCGGTTTTTGGGGGAGAAAAAAAATTACATTGATCATAGAAGTGTCATGAAGTCTCAGAAACAAAAACCCATGTATCAAATATGGTGTACTTGGCTTTAAAAGGGTTATTTTCGTACTTGAATATTACATATAGTGACATACTTACTTATTTGCTTGTTTACTTGCTTCATTAATGTCAAGAAAAGTTATCATATTTCCTTTCATAAAAGCAGTACCTACCTAGTACCTAAAAAAACAAACACTCAGTCCTTGTTAGCAGCTTTGTGTCTTTGTGCTGAGCTACAATCACCAACCATAGGAAGTGTGCAGTGAGCTAAAAGTGCTGCTCAGCTCAGAGGAACTCACAGGGCTCTAGACTAACCTTCTGCCACAGTTGCATTGGTGCGCCCAACTTTATTAACTGCATTGCTTAACCCCACTGTTTTACATGTTCACTATTCGCTGTCCATACAGACAAGATTGATTTATAAATGATTAACTAACAATCTTGTCAACACAAAGTTCTTTATTTGGAGCACAGTTCTAAAAGAAAGATAAGTTACTCAAAAAGTGCTTGTGCCAACACACTTTAAGTGTGTTGGCACTCTTTGGCAATATTGTAGACAATGTTAAACTCACATCGGCCTCCTCTGACGACCTCTTCTCACCAGTGCTGAAAAGCAGCGGGGAGAGGGGACACTTGCATTTATCATGGCATTTAATGTGTTTTCTGGACACACTGCTTTTTCAGTGTTCAGAGGTTGATGGCTCCGTGTCAGAGCATTGGCTATGAATTTCAGACGGATCAGGGCTTAACTTAACGAAAAAGTCATCTTTTCTCATTGCCCACAGCTACATCCACTTCTGTCGGGCCTAGGCTACATAAACACAAAACGAGGACCCAAGGCATCAGAAACTGTGAGTTCTCGGCCTTCAGCACCGATGGTGTGTCCGTGTACGTGCCGTTGGGTGAGAAAGCCGCCATCTCACTGATTCTGATGCGTCGGGTCCGCGCTTTGTGTTTATGTCTTTGTGCAGAATCCGTTTACCCGCTCTCATTTGATGTTTTAGCTGTTTGGTGGTTGTTGAAATAGTTTTGTGAGCTTTAACCTGAGATTCTGGCGTTTCTGGCAAAATACATATATAATTAAAAGTTGATTCAGGATTTTATGACTCGATATCGCTTTATTCAAGCTACTCACCTCTCTCTATCCACCTGCACTTTCAAACGAACACTAATGTAGAACTACAGGAATATCTTGACCGCGGCCAATCAGAGAGGTCCCGCCCCTTTTATCTCTGATTTGTTTAGACCACGATATGGGTATAATGTGTGTTTGTTGTTGACCACACGGAGACTTTCAGAGTTGCGAAGACAAGGTGCAACCTAGGACTTTTTTAGTCGCATCATTGAGAAATTAGGTCGCATATGCAGCCAAATTGCTTGCATTCTAGAGCCCTCTTTGCATCCTGTCACAAACACATGCCTCCCATAGATAGATGCTGAGTTCTTCACAGTGATGTGGTTGGCTGGTATAGTAGTGCGGAAAGAAAATGGCTCATATATGAAACTGCTCACGTAATGGTTTTACATTTTAGGTCTTCTTTCGAGTTTAGTAACTAGGTCATGATTTCTGGAAACTCACTGCTGCAGTTTCTCAAACACTTTTTGATGGTTTGAGCACAACAATGTGAATACCATTTACTTTTACTGTAGAGAAGCAAAAGCCACCATCTCTATGCAATGGATAAAATGTACTAAGACCACATTTTACTCTGGGTGTTGACCGGTGTTCTTTTAAAATGACTGATTAATGAGTTTTGTGTTTCTCCTTTGAGTTTATTGTCTTGCTAATGATGCATCGTGTTGTAGTTTTATTGAGCGAACGTACACCCCACAGTTTTCTTTTGTTCTCTGTTATCAGAACAGCGTAAAATGATGTTCAGTGTTTATTGATGCGAAAGGTGGTTGTTGGAGCTTGAAGCCTGCTGCTGTTTCATCAGCTTTGCATTCAATCTGCCTCAAAGGAAAGGGAATCAAAGAACAAATGCATAATTGAATTTACACTACACACCTGGATAAAATATTTATTTTTCTGATTTCTCATGAAAAATGCAGCTGTTTTGCAGAGTTCTCTCTCTCGCGCTCTCTTTGTTTGTGTGTGTGTGTGTGAGAGAGAGAGAGTGAAAGAGAGAGCAAGAGACTATACGCCAGCGCCAGTCTGGTTGGTGCATGATATGACTTTACTCGATATGGTTGTCAATACCGTAGCTTGACTCCAGGACGCCCTGCAGACTTACAGATCGATAACATTATCCTATACCGCCCACTGTCCATCCATCGACTCCGCTGAAGCTCCATGGAGGTTTGATTTCTAAAACCTGCAGAATTTGCTCGGCACTGACCTTATGCTTCAAGATCTAATCTGCAGCATGGCCTGTTTTTGATCTGGAGCGAGATAAAATACACATTCAAGAAACAATCTGTCCTCTCACACTGCAGATTTAAAAATAGACTAAGGTTGTCATCTGATGTCATTATGCTGTAAAGTAGCAACTGGTTGATTCGTCCATTCAGTTTGAAATGGAAACATTATTTTATAATGGCTATAAGTCTTGTGGAGGACTCAACTAAAAGCTAATAAAGTTTGATGCTGTAGATTTTCAGTGCGTTGAGGATGGAAGCAGACACATTAGGGTCAACTTGCACTTGTTTCTTTACAAACATGCTAAACCATACCTCCTGGTTTTTATTGTGCTTTAGAGTTAATCTTTAAAATTTATGTGCTGACCTTTTTCTTTAGCGACTTATTTTCAGCTATAAATGATTGCGTTTTCCTTCTATGCCAGTCTCACACTGACAAACTTCAACAAAGCAAAAAATACAACAGCAACTGTTGCTTTAAGGTCAGCATAAATCTCACTGGATAGTCTAGAGCACACAAAGAGTGATGAGTAGATTCATGGCACACAATCAGAGCGTACACCTGTCAGCCACAAGATTAAAACCATGAGTTTTATAGTGTTCAGACAGATTGGCTACGGGAACCTCTGGGGGTGGGGTGGATGGTGGACCAGATCTACCAGTTCTTTTAGGTTCTGTGTTTTGTAGAGTGGCCGGCCATGTGTGGCCAGGAGGTTAGACACCCTAAAAAATAATCTGACTCTGTTGGTGCCGCCCTGCTCTGTCAGCAGTTTGTAGTGTGATAGGGGACATTGTCCTATGAGACAAGGCTGCTGCCATCAGGGAGCACAATTTGGGTGTTTTGGTTTTTAGTTAAAGTAAGATCCAGATAAATGCCCAAACCCAAAGTCTGAAGTTGCTGCTCATATGTGGTGTATATAAGGGGAAAAATCCTTTGCAAAAAAAGGTTCCAGGTCTTGAATGACCAGCATATCATCAAGTTATTGTTAGTCAGCATACATAGCTCATCTAAATCCTCAGTTGTGTTTTTTTGTTTGTTAATGTGAACAATTTATGTATTTGTATTTATACTGAAATTTGAATTGTCCACCCATAGCATATCATTTGCATTTGTGCATCTGAAAGTAGAGAAATGTTTTGTTGATATGAGCAGTTTTTAATTTACACATAATCTAAATGATACTCGTCATCTGATATTTCCAATTGGCACAGATCTTGAAACACGTTTGGTGATTAAACATATTTTTGTCATTAAATTGTATCCAATACAACATATATTTATTATTTCTATAATGTATTGGTCCCTGTTAATATTTTGGAATGATTTGTTTCTCTGATGCGTTGTCCTTTGGACTAGAGGAAAGAATGTCCAAAATACACATGTAATTTTTTTAGTTTACAATTTATCACTTGGATTTTATAGAAATAGATGCATACTCAAGGAGATACCTCACTTTATTGAAACATCCTTAATCAAACAGTCATTTATTAATGTTAGTAATATGGTAATGACTTTTTTCCGGTAAAAATTTATATATTTGTTTACTTCAGAAACATCTTGGTGTAGCACAAATAGTAAGGAAACTTGATGCAGGGTTATTTCTTTGTTGTAGCAATGCTCCTTGGCAATAAATATTATACCGTTGGAACACCTGTTCATTTTCCTTTAAATTGAGCCACTTTTAGAAAAAGAAAAATGCGTTTAAGGGTTGAGCAGCAGGGTTGAGCAGCAGAGTTGAGCGTGAGGGTTACGCCCATGAAAAACTTGGCAAATCTTCTCTGTCGATGCCAAACTGCTTATTCTGATATTGACTCTTAATTGGTGTCATGTTTATTGAAGAATCCTCACCAGCTTGAAGTTCCCCTGTGGCACGGGTCCTTTTTAAAAACAGTCAGACATGATATGCTTGGAGTAGACACCAACTAACCACAGGGTCCATGCTCACAGGTGCTGACAATCAGCCTTAATTGGAGCCTGATTGTCAGCACCTGTGGTACCAGAAGCTCAATAGAAGTGTCAATAGCAGAATAAGCTGAAGATTTGGGGGTTTTTATGGGCAAAACCCACATGCTCAACTCTGCTGCTCAACCCACAAATGTGGCTCTGTTTAAGAGGAAATAAACTTCCCAACCGTAAAAGATTCATTACCAAGATGCATTTTTACAACAAAGAAATAATCAGCCAAACACAAATCTCCTTACTTTTTACACTATGTTTATGTACCAGACTTTACAGTTTCATTCATGTTTGTCTTCTGAAAGGTTTAGCTAAAAGAGTTTGTCTATATATCAGTCAGTTTGATTTATAGGGCAATTTTATCCCTAAAGACATGGCTATTGACAGTATTTTCAGGTTTAACTTATTTACGGTGTTTAATAAACCCTTTGAATCTAATATGCCAACAAAATGTAACAAACTACCAACCCACTACATTTCTGTTTAGCAAAACGGAAGAAGTTAATTTTATACCCTACTTAGCTGTAAAGTATTACAAAAGCTGTTTGGTTGTGCTAGTTCAGGCTGTGAAGAAGTCGTTCCTGTCAGCAGTACAATGCATACTCGTGTTTCTGACAGTCTGTCACTTTACCAGCAACCACACAGTGAACTGAACAGATCTGAAGAGAGTCTGTTCTTTAGCAGTGCTGCTTGTGGAGGAGTGCAACAAAGATAAGTGAGCTGCTGTGAACACTGTGACCGACAGAACTGGATCAGAGGTGAATGAGCTGTGGGAGCTTCTTGTGATGCTGGCAATAAAAAACACTGAGCCCAGAGAAATGATATATAGACTATATATATTCTCAGAGTAACCGCACACCAGCACTGCTGTCCACATGTTCCCGAGTGATTAGTAAACTTGTGACTTTACTGCTCTGACGGCGCAGCTGGCTCAAATCCCCTGATTGGGAAAGTTGCAGATGTGCGATCATCTTCGACCCTCTGGTGTTTCTGTTTGTGGCCTTGCACTGTGAGACCACAGCGTAAGACTCTTGGCAAAAGCACATTCAGCAACCTTGAGGAAGCCAGTAGACTGTTTGTGTCTCTTTGTATCTGTGTGCCGTGCCCCCTCCTCCCCCCGCTCTCTCAGACCTCTCCTGAGGGTTTGTTAGGAAAAATAAATATTTTTAGACATTACAGTCCAGAGCTGCTGTCACTTTTTTTTCTTTCCTTTTTTCATAAACCCTAACCATGGGAAACACATATTCACCTCCCCTTTTCTCACTGCTCTCTCAGTTGCCTTGCCTATGGCTTCCTACTGCCACCCATCAGAAAAAAGCTGCCCCCGGGGAGCAGGTCGCCATAGTAACTACCTTCACCAGAGCAACCCCTCAAAGGGTCCATCTGAGCTACATGTTGAAGCCCCTTCGTTTCCATCCTAATCTGAGAGTTTGTGTGTTAGCACACATGTCCGACAGCTGACAGGCCGCTTGAGAAGGTGCATGAGGAGCTGCTTCAAATCCAGCCTCTTTCATTCGTCAGATTGGGTGACAGAAAGTTTTCATGCTAAGCCTTGACAGTTTATTGGACGAGCTGTGCCCCGCAGTAACAGCTGGACCACAAAGGAGCTTTTTTACCTCAGCCCGTCCACAAACTCATCTCGACTCTTAAAAACCACGCACAAGAAGCAGTTTGTGGCACAACAGCAAAAATGCGGAAACGTCACTGCACAAACATTTATTTTTTCAAACTGAACAAATTTCTGTCCCCTTCTTCGGGACCATATGGCCTCCTCCTCCTCTCGATCTCTGCCGCCGCAGAGTCAAAGATCAAATCTCATATCCCTGATCACAGGGGACCCTCTTTTAATCCATGCAATCTGTTGTTCGGTTTCCATGCAGCCGAGGTGCAGCGTGTATCGTGGCGGCTACGCTGTGCTTATTGTGTGCTTGTCGACCCGCTGTTGTCTCACAGAGCAGAAGGGCTATTAATAGCTTCATGCTCCCCAGTAGTTTACATTCATCCAGCTCGGCTCAGAGTTGTAAATTGGAGCTGTACCACACACTCAAGGCTTTCTTTCGCAGTGTCGAGGGAACAGAGGGGAGCTAAGCTGTCATTAACAGTTCTTTTTTTCCCCTTTTTTTTCCTTTAAACTCAAGGGAGGACAGGAAGCAGCTGCCAGTTTCACTTCCACCTCACTTCCTGTCTCATTTGTCACTGCAAAACGAACACTGGGTCTCTGTGATGCTGCAGTTTGTAGCTTGTCTGTCAGAGATCTTACCTGAAATTGGTGATGATGATGATAAAAATTATATATTCATTTAAAACGTGTTTACAAATGATGATTAATAAAAATAGTCTTCTGGGTTTTTTTCTTTTTTTTTTGTTTCGTTTGCAGGTTGCAGGTTTCAGTTTTTAGTTGGCATTTATTTAATAAAACGTGTGTACCTTGCAGCCATCCATGAGTTTCCAGAGGACATCTTCACCAAGGAGCAGAGGAAGAATGGTGCCGTGTGTCTCCATGCACTCTGTGTGAGTATTTCTTGCAATGTTGCCTCAAATCTGCACATTTTCCACTCCATTTATAACCCTGAGTCATGATGCTGACACTTGACATCAATACAGAATAAACGCACACAACAGGACGACATATATAGCTGGTTTATGTTATGTAAAGGCAAAGTGTGTATGTGTCCCTCTCTTCCAGGCCATCTACATGTTCTACGCTCTGGCAATTGTCTGTGATGACTACTTTGTTCCTTCCCTGGAGAAAATATCTGAGGTGAGGAAAACCAGCCCCAGCTGGCCTTCAGATATAAATTTATTGTTTTAAAATATTATTATCGGACTATTCAAACTGTTTTTTAATTTAATTTTCCAGAACCTTCAGCTCAGTGAAGATGTAGCCGGGGCCACATTTATGGCTGCTGGAAGCTCAGCTCCAGAGCTTTTCACCTCTCTCATTGGTTAGTAACCCAGCTAGTCTTTACCAAGTAGCAGCTCTTTCCATTCAGAGAGAGCATGACAACATTTGTTTTCACTGCTTGTCATCAGATTAAATGAGAAAAAGTGATGTTTGTCAGCAGACCGTGCCAAAACCTGGTGAAGTGGAGCATGGGTAAAGAATTGCTTAACTTTCAAAATAAAGCAAAGCTTTTGGGAGAGGATTGGCTCTCTTCAATGCTCTCGTTGTTTCAAAGGTCGTGATCTAAGTAGGTACCGGACATATCCAGGAGATGTCAGCAGAGTCCAGTTTAAAGCAACACAAAGATTTTTCTTAGTAGTTCATATTTTAGCTTGTGGATTCTCATCTGGGGTTTACAAGGATAAACAGCCCCTAAAAACACGGAATGACAGACAGATTTTATCTGACGTCAGACAAATCCTCTGCACTTTTTCAGGTGTCTTCATCACTAAAGGTGACGTTGGCGTCGGCACAATCGTGGGCTCAGCTGTCTTCAACATCCTGGTCATAATTGGTTTGAGTGGAATCTTTGCAGGCCAGGTAGATTAAACTTGTGACTCTTACTCACATCTTACAGCCAGATGTTTGTCACATGTGGTGTAACTTTTCTTTTTCCATGCTTGTTTAAAGGGAAACTGTTGTGCTTTTAGATATTGCTACAGTGGTGATGTGTTTGTTAAACATTATTAAAGTTTCAAATGAGCTCAGACTGCTTTAAAGGCTCGGTCTTCCACAGTTTTTTCCACTCCACTGCCAAACAGAGGGGTTTAGTCTGAGCGCGGTCATCTCAGGACAAAGCAACTTATCAAACTGGTGTAAAGAACCTTCATTTAATCTGGCTTTGAAATTAATAAAATGTAATAGAAGACATTGCAATAGAAGAAACCTGTTCATGCGCAGCTCTGAATAATGAATAATAAAATATTGTAACACGAGTATCTGTTCTCCACAGACAGTGGTTCTGACATGGTGGTCTCTCTTTAGAGATTCCTCCTACTACATCCTGTCAGTACTGACTCTCATCATGGTGAGATACACATTTAAACAATAAAGAGTAGTTCCTCTGAGCTCCGTGTCATCCTTTTTGCTTTTAAACTGTCTTTTCTTTCTCCTTAGGTCATCTATGATGCCACAGTCGTCTGGTGAGTCCACACAGCTTTTTCATTTTTAAAGGTTGTTTTAAGAAATTTTTAACTCCCTGTTTTTTTTGTGTGAGCCAATACTTTACACTGTTTTCACTGCTTGTATAAATGAGCTCAGTTTGAGACTCGGCGTGTTTAAAAAGTCTGTCAGGAATCGGATTAAATGGGTTGGATTGCAACAGGAGCTGACGTTCCCGTTGACATGATTTTATTCCTCGTTTGCGGTTTACTGATGACGAGAATTGTAAATGTCACAAAAAATGAATTTAAAGCGCATTCTTTCATGCTCTAAATGATGTCACAACCTCATTCCTCAAGTGATTTGGATTACTTTTTATTATTAGTAATGGCAGCGTTATAGCTGTGATAACGGACTGTGGTAAATCAATATGTTTCTGATTTATTCTTGAAAAATAGTAACATCTGAACAAATATTTCTAATCAGAGGCAGGAAAGGAAAATGTTAGTAAATTCATTTTTGATTGATTTCCTTTGGAGGTTTATGCCATCAGTGGCACTCATTTCAGTCATTTGCAGCTTATTTGTAAGATTGATTTGATACTGGTTGTTAGATTGATTTCTTTTGTGTAACTCTTCCTTTACAGCTGGTTTTTTTCCCGCTCTGGATGCCTACTTCTCTTCCCGAGACCTTTAGAGTAAAAGAGCTTTCCATTGTTCGCCGTGTTGGGATTTTATTGAAAGGGTAGATTTATTCAAGGATCTAATGTCCACCGTGGTGCTGAATTCCTTCGTGATATATAGCAGGCTGTTTATTGAGTCCCAAACCGAGGCCATCTTGGTGTATTTCACCTCACCGCTGTTTGCAGCGGCGTCTTTTACTGTCAGTCCTGTTTGTTGGTACGGATTGTATTTGAACTTGTTCACTGGCATCCTAGTGCTCAAAGTAGTTCAGAAAGGACAGAGCAGACTGCAGCACACTGAACTTATTGTGCTTTCTGTGTCCATTTCACTGTTGTCAGTCATAGCTTTATTTATTCACAAATCAGGGAAAGTAGAAGTAACTTTATCCAATATAAAATAATTTACTGTTATCCTTCTCAATTAAACAAAATGGGTTTAATTAAGGATGCTATATGCTGGGAATGTAAGACAAAAAGAGGCACTCATGTGCATGCACGCGAGTGTGCAAAGGTTTTTCTGTTTTGAAGACATCTTTACGATTGTTGAAGTGTGATTTGCCTAGATCACCAACACTGTGTCTCCTTGGAGACAGTGGTGTCATGCCACAGCTGAATAAGTATGCAGCGGGCCTATTGAGGGTCGGGTTAGGGATTCGTGCCTGGCTAATTCTCAGGTTTTGGAAAGAATCTCAAACTGTGACAGTGAAAATGTGGCAGCGATGTGGAGAAGTTATGTTGTGAAGGCTTAGCTGTAAAAAATAGAGATGGCCAAGGAGCAATGGGACAGTTTCAGTCAATTCATATTCAAAGACAAAGAGAAAACATGCATAACCTGAAGTGAACTGGACAGTGTGTACTAGACGTTTAGCTGCTTATTTTAAAAATTGCTTTGTATGACTCAATCTGTGACAGTGTTTCTGAACTGCCTTGTTTTGTGTTGATGTTTTTATATATATTTCAACTACATTTATATCCCTATATAAGAAAATCATTCACAAAACACTTCACTTCTCTTTGACCTTTATGGGAAAAGCCATGAGGTCAAGGAAAGATATGAAGGGGAATTCATAAGGACTAAGCAAAAGAGAAATGCAGTGTTAGGATGACTAATTGAGATTAGTTGCTCGTCTTCTCTACTCATATGTTCTTGTACTTTATTTTGTATGCTTTTTTTTTTTAATCCAAGTTACGATCTTCTCCACCTTCATGTTGTAATGTTCATAGCTCATGTGTGGGTTTAAGAACCTGTTGAAGGTTCAGATTGAAAACATTTTTATTAGTTTCGAGAAAGTTGATTCACTTTATCCAGATTTAATGTTTTCAGTGGGAGAAACTTTTCATCGCTCAACAAAGAAGCAGAAGCTGCAGTCAGGTGAACAGAATTAACTTTATCGGGGTATCTTTCCCTGGATTAGTGAGCATGCTTGAGACATATCAGCAGAGTATGGCAATGGAAATGGAAAATAGGTTGGATGTTTGTTTGCACACTCCATCACTTTGGATTGCAATTTAATAAATGATGCCCAAGTGTCTCCTCTGCTAAAGGAGGCATTACAGGAAGCACTGAAGTACCCCTTCTTAGTATTTAGAAGATCTGCTACTGTCATGGCCACTGTCCAGATGCTTCTGGGATACCTCACTGAGTTTGGAATCTCTCTGAACAAAACTGACTACTCAACTACAAACTATAAGAGACTATAAGAAGTTGGTTTAGGGCGCTCCTATGTTACTGAGTTCAAATGACAGTCTGTAGGTAAAATCTGAATGATAATGGACTTTTAAAGCCATGTTTTTGGTGGTTTCTGGTAATTCAGAGGTTCAGAATACAAAGGTGACTTTCATTATGGGCATCTGATCAAAGTGTTGGAAATGAATAAAAGCCTGAATTTACAGTTAAATGCTTAAATTTGCAAAATTCCATCCATCCATTCTAAATAAATACATAAATTATAGTTATAAATATTCAAACAAAAGGGGAAACATAAAAGATAAATGTGTCCCACATTTCTATCTTTAAAAAAAGATTAAATAAATAAATACATTTCAAGACTGAACTGCTACACTGTGACAGAGTGAAACTGTGAATAAAAGGTGACCAAAGAAGAACACAAACCAATCAGTGAAGAGGAGGAAGTGTGGTCAAGAGAGCTGGATAGACTTAAGCTGTTTCTGTTTAATTAAATTAAACCTAACTAAACAAAGCGATCCAGGGTCATTCTCAATTTATCAAGAGACTTTTCACGCTGAGGAAAACAAAAATTCAGGGAATTCTTATTAGGAATTCTGGAGAGTTTGAGGTCAATACTGTCATTAGTTTTCTAAAAAAAAAAAAAAAAGAAGAACTTGGGGATGGGGATGAAAGTAGGAGTGATTATAGATGCTTTCATAGCATTTTATTCAGCAGGGATATTTAAATTCCATCATAAAAAATGGCTCGACTGCTTGAATTTGGTCCTCGGTTTTTAATATCACTTAATACTAAGACTGTGGCTCTGATAATATGGACTCCCTGGAGTGTAGTTAACATAGAAAGTTTGAAATCTGTATGTGGCATCTCTGGCAGCAGGTTTTGAGGTCTGTAGAAACCCCAGAGTTTTATTACAGTTTGAGATTTTTTTTAAAGAGTTAAAGCAAGTGAAGGATTTCAGGGATATTAAAGGTGGAATAAAACACACACAACATGTTCATCTGAAAATAGTGTGATAGTCCTCCTCGGGTACGAAATCTCTCTTTTTCAAAGTTTCCATAAGTATTATATGAAGTATTTGTAAAGGTGTTTTCTCCATCATTTTCCCAATATGAATAAAAAAATAGTCACGTTATTGTTCACATTTGAAATACAGATGGAATAACCCCCCAGAAAAATGCAGTGTGCAGCATTACGAGCTCAATCTTAGCTTTAGGTCCTCTGCTAATTGGAAGGCTGATGGTTCAATCCCTGACTGCTCCAGTCTTTGGGCAGGATACTGAACCCCAAGTTGTTCCCAGTGCACACTGATTCTGTGAAGGTCAGACTCACATAAACGTTCTGCTCACTGTGCAGGTGGGAGTCCTTACTGCTAATGACGATGTATGGAATCTACATTATCATCATGAAGTAAGTTTCCTGAAGACAAAACCTCCTCATCAGTCAGTAAAGCTCCATATGTGTGAGTTGTAAGAATACTTGGATGGTGTAAGATGGTGGTTTGCTCTGTCACAGGTTCAACTCCCAGATTTTTGTGTTTGTGACACGTCGGTTGAGGAGCATCAGGCCGTGCTGCCTCCGATCAGAAGAACGGCGAGACAACAAGTTGGGAGAAGACACCTCGGCGTGCAACACATCTATGGTGCTTCTCAACAAAGGTTTGTTTTTGTTTTGTTTTTTTTAATGATTTGTATGTCGAGTGTGAATGAAGTAGTTTTATATGTTGTGCTTTTCATTGGCAACATCTCATACACAGGCCAAGCCCATGGTCAGGAGGCTTCTCCAGTCGTCATGGTAGATGAGCTTCTCATCCTCAACCCTCACAAACTGTCATTCTCAGAGGCCGGCCTGCGGATTATGATCACCCCCCACTTCTCACCCCGCACCAGGCTCTCCATGGCCGGACGCATGCTCATCAGTGAGGTATTTAATGCTCACATACTGTGACGCACTCGCGCACAAGAAAAAAAAAATTCTAAATGATCTTTTTCGACCGCAGAGACAGAGACTGCTCCGTATTTCAAAAAATCAACGGGACGTTGAGGCCGGACCCGGGTCAAGAAGGGGGTCCACCAGCAACAGTCTGAAGAGGACTGCCTCCTGCAGTCTGGAGAACGGAGGCGGGAGACCTGGGATGGTCGACACAGAGTCAGGAGACAAGCCAGGGGCCGAGGTGTGCCAGCAAGAAGATGAAGATGACGATGAAGATGGGATTTTCAGTCCAGTGCGCATTCCAGGTGAGGAATGTATATTTTAGACTGTATAATCGCTGACTGTTGAGGGTGAGGGAAAGAAGACAGGACAAGGACACGCTGTGGAGGAGAGCCAGAGGTTAATGATAACTAACAATTAAATGCAGAGTGGTGTATAAACACATAGTGAGTGAAAAAGAAATGCACAGTGCACCATGGGAAGCCTCTAGCAGCCTAGGCCTACTGCAGCATAACTAAGGGAGGCCCTTAACTATATACCTCAGCAATAAAAAAGAGAGTTTTCCACATGAAGCTCTCGCTGGTTTTCTGTTCATTTTTTAATGTGTAATAACACTTGTTGCTTCTAAGTTCGATATAATGATTTGATTGATTAGCTGATTGATGATTGTGCTATAATGCTCATTTCTTACTCCATAGTCTTTTGCTCTACTAGAGAAGCGCTGCACGATTCAAGGTTAAAAATAATCCTTATTCATCTCTGTGCAGCCCCCGAGTTTACCCATTTACCTCCTGCCTGTTTAAGGCCACCCTGCCTCTAAATCAACTTTCTTCTGATTGGCTGCCCCTTAAAAACAGGAGGTTTAAACGCCAGGCGGGGTGGACAGAGAGCTGTGCACCTTAGATAATCACATTAAGGATATCATGAAGCCCCAAGAGTAGTCACAGGGATTACTTGTGCTTTCGCTGGCCTTCAATAAATATAGCTAGAATTTGTCAGTTTATTGTTGCCTTAAATTGATCTTACTCCTCTATCATGTTAACCCCTTGATTGCTGATACAGTCCAAATGCTGTCTCATCACAGATGGCTGGCGTGCGCGGGTAAAGTGGGTGATCACATGGCCTCTGGGCCTATTGCTCTACTGCACTGTGCCTAACTGCATTCTGCCACGCTGGCACCGCTGGTTCATGGTCACCTTTGTGGCCTCCACTTTATGGATCGCTGTCTTCTCCTACCTCATGGTGTGGATGGTAAGAGCAGGTCTTCTGTCTACAGTATCTCTTGTATTCTCAGACACCTGCTGAAACTGATGTGATGTACATCTGCATGTTGGTTTGTAAATGAAAACAAAAACAAAAACTAGTTTGAAGGTTTTATAGACCAGTAAGATAACTTTATCCTGATATTTTCTATATGTTTCTATCAGGTCACCATCATCAGCTTCACACTAGACATCCCAGACTACATCATGGGCATAACCTTCCTGGCAGCAGGGACTAGCGTGCCTGACTGCATGGCGAGTCTGATTGTAGCTCGACAAGGTAAATGTGTCCTGCGTGATGTCTCTCTCTTTCATTTTTATGTCTCTTTGTGAGGCAAGTACTTAAGCATTTCTCTGTCACTTTTCCTGTCTTTACTCAGGCATGGGGGACATGGCAGTGTCCAACTCTGTAGGCAGCAATATCTTTGACATCCTGCTGGGTTTGGGTTTCCCCTGGGCTTTGCGTACACTTGTGGTGGACCACGGATCAATAGTAATGCTTACATTCATCTTTATGTAACACCTCTTCAAACGTCTTTCTTTCCCGGGTTACTAATTTTTCTGTGCGAGTTATCAGAGCGAAGCTTTGCAGCTTCTCACTTCTGCTTGATGGTCATAACACTGATGTTTTTCTTTCCCACAGATATCCATAAATAATAAAGGACTTGTATATTCTGTCATCCTGCTGCTGGCGTCTGTGTTTCTGACAGTAAGTAAATGCTAAATACCAAAGGTTGCACAGATATATAGGTGATGTTCAGAGAGGTGTAACCAGTATAAAGTGTACAGCAGAGAGCTCTGCTAAATTTGGGTTTTTAAAAAAATCCCACCCAGTACATTTCTATATCAAACAGATTTAAAGTCATACGAATCAATAATGCTATTAGATCATTCAGCCAGGTTTGGGGCTCTTTGAGTGTTTTGGTTTGCAACATTGCTGCAAACTTAATATACACTCACCAGTGTGTGTTTGTTAGGCTACAAAATAACTATTAAATCAGCTGTGCATTGGGTGCTCGGCACCAGTTGCCACACTAACAAAGTTGGCAAACATGTGGAGCAGCTTGCAGCTAATGAACCAGATGTTTCCCTCGGGATGTGGTGGAGAGCAAAGCTTGCAACATGTTGCACTGCCCCCTTGGGGTTGAAACGTATATGAATAGAAAGCTGTCCAGTTATGTATTTTTTACTAAACGAAAACTAAACTAAAAAGGTAGATACATTAAAGACAATTTTATTTAAAATAAATGGACCCTTGGCGATTCTGTCCCTGATCAGCATGTCTGCATGCTCCGCATCTGCTTGCAGGTGCTGAGTGTTCATCTGAACCACTGGAGACTGGACCGTCGGCTGGGTCTGGGTCTCATGTTTCTCTATGCCATCTTCCTGCTCTGCTCTATCCTCTTTGGGCAGATGTGAGGCTTACAGGTCAAAGGCCAACCCAACTCAGACGCCATGCTGAGTATCTACCTTTCTACCACACGTCCTCCTTCCTGAAGCCAAAAAAAGTGGAAAAAAACGTGACGGCATTGATGTATTCCTCTTATTAATTCCTCTGCAACTCAGTGGGACTTGTTAGGGTGATACTGTACACATGCAACTACACAAAACGTTTTAGCTTTTTTTTTTTTGTCCTTCTTGTACAGTGGAGTGTTTAAAAGCAGTCTTTCGGTATTAAATTGGGTGATCTAGCAGAAAATGTAGGAATGTGGCAGATGGAGGCAGCAGATCTGTTGGGCTTTAGTGATATTTAAAAAAACACAAACAAGTTATGTAACTTAAAAGATGTTGAAGTGCTGTTGTTGCACAGTGGTGTGTTTATTTAATGGCCAATATTTTGATGATAATTGTACAGAGAACTGAGCTGAATTTTTGTTTTTCTGTGTAAGTATTACAGCAGCCACTCTGCTTTCCTTTCCTGCTAACGTGCAATTATAAAAGCTTTATGGTCGGTGCTAGACTGATGACTGGCTGTTCTGCTTTCAGGTGATGGATGAAGCTCATGATTAGGTCACGTGGCAGCTAAATTTGTCAGCTGTGGACTAATTTGCTAAATTGCTTTAAAAAACATTTTAAATTGGTTTGGAGATGAGGTGCACCAAAGGCCTGGGTTCTGAAGCAAGTCCACCTTAAAAGGGATGTTTTCTTATCTGGCTTCAGTTATCCTAACATCAGAAAACCCAATAAATCTGACAAGGTTAACTCAGAAAAGTCAACCCAGGGTTTGTTTTTTTTAAAATTAGCAATGACTGAGTTCATGTGAGAGGGACTGTGTTTGCAGATGACCAGTCGTAAACATGGACAAGAGTATTGACACTGTTGCCACATGATTTACAAAACTGTAATATTAAAAGAATATTAAAAGAAAAAAAACAATCAAATCAGATAAGGTCAGATTTAAAGAAGTGTACGTGTGACAGAAAGACAACTTTGCTCATTAAAACATAAAATGCTACATGAGTGTAAGCCATTTATAGCTAAATGCAAGATACTCAATCACTGCTCGATCATGAAGGTAGAAAGAGTCTACTATTACTCTGCGTTACTTTAAGGTGCTGGTTGCCTAAAAGAAAGTTCCTCTGGGGTTTAAGACAGTTTAAGTCCTTCAGTTGCAAACTAGTCATTGTTACATCTCTGAGAACAACACTGGCTCATCTCAGTGTAACACAAAGTCATTTAAACTTCTGGTCTGTTGCTCTGTCCAGTTAGGAATCACTGCGAATACATTTCACCTGCTTTGGTGCAAATGAAAGTGACAACAAGATGATGACCCCCAAAGAGCAGCTCTCTCTCCTGACTCTCTCCTGACTGATTTTTTATCTGGATTCGCCTTTTGCCAACTTCCTTGTCACAGTAGTTGCAGTTGCACTCAAGGTTTACGGGTTGTCCAGCTTCAGCAGGATGACACATCGTTTGATGCTTTTGTAAGGAAGGAAGTAGGCTGTTACATGAGAGAGAGAGAGCACTACAAAACTCATCAATCCTGCTGCAAGACTGCTGTCTTCTCCTGTATACAATGAGGAAGAAGAGTACTTCTAGAGCGCTGCAAATGACCTCCAATGGGTTACTCTTGCATGTTTCTGACCAAGCTGTCTGAAACAGGTGGCCCTGGTCTCCTTTAGTGGGACCTGTTCTCACAGACCAGCCCCATGTAGCCTGAATGGGCTTCGGGTACCATCACATGCTACCACTACTAACAAGGAGTCTAGCAGAAAAGCGAAACTAGAAAAAACTAGAAAAATCTAATCTAAAAAAGCCGTCATGGGGAGTAGCCATTCATCTCCACTGCACTTGTCACTTTCATTTGCACCAATGCAGATTCACGGTGGTTTATGTTTATGACTCTGTGTCATACTGGGGCGATTAAGTGTTCACTCATTTTATTTTCTCAAGCAGTGTATGAAAATAATTCAGTCCAGTTAGTAGGCTTTACTGACATGCTAATTTTACATAAGGACAATAAGTACAAAAGTTAGCTATAGCTATATTAATAATTATAGAACAATGAAAAGGTTTAGATTTGTACAAGTTACTCCTGCTAAGAAGTGTAACTTCTTTACAAAGTGTAACTTTGTAACTATCTTTTACAAAGATAGTTATCTTTGTAAAACTAAAATCTCAAGCCCTTAATCCTGGATTATAGTCCAGGACTCGGAGTCATGAAATATCCGTTCATCTCTAATTTGAAATAAAATTTTAAAAAAAAACAACCATAAACTCCAATATAACTTATGGCAAAGTATTAATCTCTTAAGCTCTTAGTACAGTTTTTTATGTCTGTATTTAGTCTGAAAATAAACTCAGAACTAAATCAGTCAAGAAAACGCAGAGACGTAAATACTTTTCTCTGAAATATAGAGGTGTATAAGTGCAACTTGTCAATGTGGAAATGCTGACAAACTGCCATTGATCTGGAGTTTTGGTTGGCGCACTCTGAGGGCATCTCTTCAAAAACTCTCTACTCTTAATGAGACTCCTACAGGCACATTGAAAGGGCCAACAACCAATCACCTCCCCCCAGCTGATCCAGTCCAGCACCAACCAAGATTTATTTGGCGATACATGTTAGCAACCCTAAGAGCAGAAAAATCTGCAAATCTTTCCCATTTCTACTGGATAGATTTCAGATCGCACTGTTCTCCATTCATTTTAGAGCAATAGTAATACAGCAAATTTACATGTTCTACCTTTTTCATTTATTTAGATTTTCAGTGGTAATTCAGCCAAGCTAATGCATGACAACATCACTACCTAGCTGACTTCACCATTGCAACAAGGACAAATGGTTTCTGGGAGGGTTCGTTTTACTGACCTGTGTCTGATACTGAATCCACATATTTTCACGCAGGAATTCAGTATTTTTATTTTATTTCTGACTACAAAAATCAAAGCGGCTGAGAAAGGTTTACACAGCTTGGATGGAGGGCAAAAATAATGCATCAACAGTAAAAATCCTACTCTGCATACAGTACAGAAAAATGTCTTTATCATACGGAATAAGATATGTTTCTTTCCCCACAATAATAGGGAGAAAACCTCAATAATCAGGTGACCCCCCCTCATATGAGCAAGGCCATGGCGATAGTGGGAAGGAAAAACTCCCTTTTATTAGGGAGGAACTTCCAGCAGAACCTGGTTCAGGGAGGGGCGGCCATCTGACCAGTGAGGGGGTAAGGGGGAGGGACACAGAACAATAAAGTCACCCTGGAAGAGATGCAGAGATTAATAACTACTGATTAAATGCCGAGTGGTGTGTAAGCACATAGAG
>NW_005187465.1:1692244-1693801 GCF_000239375.1 Pundamilia nyererei | reverse complement strand
TCCTGCACCACAGGAAACCATACATGCGTCAGACTGTTTTTAGTACAGCCGAAATGAAATGCACAGTTTCACAATATTTTGAAAATTTTGCCTGATTCTAAGCACGTGTTGCTGCAGCTTACTGTAAGTAAAAAGAGTAGCAGTAGTACTACGTTTTGTTTTGGGGTTTTTTTTTTTTCGTTTTGAGGTCTTATTACTATGAAATCTAATATATATAAAAATATCAGTGTCACAGATTTTAATGACTTTATGTGCAGGTTACTAGTGAAACGTCACGTTTAGGTACGACTATCGATGTTTGTATTTCTTGTACGTTTTATGCGATCGTGTCACTTTGGTGGAACATTGTGCAGCAAAGCAGCCGATCAGGATAGACACAAAACAGCGCGCACACGCAGAGACGCGTCTGCTGCGTATTTATCGTGTCAAAAATCGCTTTGTGTTAAACAATATATACTCAGATACACAGTGTAATTGTTGGTTTCTGATGGACAGACTTTCAGCTTGTTGTGTGAATTCAAATCTTAAATGTTCCAGCAAAGGGATCCAGGTGATTTTTTTTTCTTCCTTCAAATGGCTGTACAATTATTATCTTTGTCTATTGGACAATACTTTTTACTGTTTTTAAATGTTAAATAATTTACATAGTTTTACAATAATGAATGTCCTACAGAGACTAGTTTTGTGGTGTTTTTAAATATATTTTTTAAATACATGATTTAAGTTAATTATGAGTTATTGTAATGGAAACGAATGCGCGCTCTGCCGGTGCGTTCAGTGACCTTTCTAAGGTGGTAATCTTTTGTTTCGTGGCTGATTCACTGACACGGCTGGACTTCACGTAAGAGAGCAAAGAAGACGACGCTCCTATTTACAGGTTTAAATTCAGTGAGAATTTTGAAATTTGTGAGCAGAAAACAGTGAATTTCTTTTATCTCTGCCAAGTTGTTTAGTTGGTTGTCTGCAGTGGAGGCAAATGAAGCTTATTTTTAATTAACTTTAATTGACTATTAGACTTTTTACTTTGACTTTTAACTAGTTAGGTGTGCATGATTTTGGATGATGACATTGTTTTTGTAATTATGCCTCTGTACGCGACCACGTCTGTAGACTTCAGCCAGCCATTGATTGCAAAGGGTTTTCATCCAAGTATTAAAAACAAACTTTCTATTTAAAATGTTGCTGTCCAAATCCTTTTAATATTTATAAACACAACTGTAAAAACCCCGTTGAATCAAAGCCTAAAATCTGCGTTTTAATCACATCTAGACCGTTTTCACAGCACCACAGTGGATTTTACATCAGAGGTGAAATTACAAAAAGGGTCAATTATCCAAATGTTTATGGGCTTAACTGTATATTTCAGATCACAGCAACAGTCTTGCATGTTATCAAAGTCCGGTTTTAGATCGATTTGCTTTGATATTTTGTCAAATTAATGAGCAGGTTCCAAAGATGGTGGAGTGCAGTCGAGGTTCAGAGGTCTGTTTTTGTGCAGCACTCACAATGAAAGGGAAACGTTTACTCAATGCTGAAACTTTGTGTTTTGTTTTTTTT
>NW_005187465.1:1689184-1690752 GCF_000239375.1 Pundamilia nyererei | reverse complement strand
AGTTTAGTTTGGATGTTGGCTGCTTAACCGCTGAACGCCATTATCCTCGTAATCACATTATGGACTTTGCTTCTTGTTGTGCAGCTTTGGAGGAGAGCGGCTCAGTTCAGACCTGGATCACAGGATTAACTAGAAAGCAACTTCCGCTTGAGTCCCGAAATGTCCCACGCATCAGATATGCAAACATCACTGATGAATACAAAAACAAACACAAAAAGAAAACAAAAAAACAACAAACAAACAAAAAAAAACGACCAGCAAAATATCCTAGTAGCCACCATCTCTCTAGATAAAACAGTAAGTTTAAAACATGATGAGAAAATAAACCAAGTTATACTTGTGTAATGCTTTAGTAATTGTTAGTTGGCTATTGAAACATGACAGCATGGTTAATTTATATTACACCACTTCCCAACACCTTTGCCGGCCTAACTGAGACAACTACGGAGAAGACGAGTGCTGACAATTACTGAACATGCACTTGTTTAACTGTAAGATTATGCAGTTATTGAAGCAGATGCTGCAGCTGTCATGACTATTTATCCCTCAGTCTTTGTGCCATCTATCTACAGCATGTTTCAACCCTTTAAATACTGTTTCTGTGTGAGGTAAAGTTACTGCTTTTAGCAGTTCAGCCAGACTTCCTCTCACCTTGACACAGAAGGAAACCATTGCATAATCAAACTATGAAAGCAGTGACAGAAAGAGCCATCTCCCCACATTATACATATACATATTATAATCTCTTTTCTACAGTATGGAGCCATCCATAATTCTTGCCACAGTCCACTATCTGTAATAGCATTTTCTGATAAAGAACATTTACAGTATCGCACATTATCTCGCAACAGAGCCTAAACAGACTCAGCCATGAGTCCCTGTCATCCCTGCCTCCTTAAAAGGGCTCTTCTATTGCTTTTACATTGTCAGCAAGTGACCATAATCGAGGTCACATTGTCCTTAGATTAAAGAAGAAAAAGGAAAAAAAAAAAAAAAAAAAAATCTAGTGGTGTCACATCAACAGAACGATGGATATGGTGCATCATCAGCAAACTGCTAGAACACAGCGATTATCCCTTTAATGGGGCTGATAATGCTAGCGGGATTTGTATTCGACTCGACTTTATCACATCTGTCTAACACAGGCCAGATGTGTGGCCCGGTGTGAGATTCAATATCAAGTTTGCTTTGGAGAAGAGCCGACAAGTTGTGTCAAAAAGGCCCCAATGCCAAATGAAACTAGCACATTAGTAGGTCTTTCAGCAGCTCTGAGTGCAGCACAAACACGAGTCCATCATTGGACTTCAGTCTAACTAACTAAAGTCCTTCAGCCTTTGGAGCCACCTTCGACGAGCAGTTTCTCTGCGTACCTTTATGTGGCCGCAGGCAGCGGATGACATGGAAAAATTATTTACAGTCTCAGCAAATCCCTTTGACTCTATCGAATGACCAGCCAAATACAGTTCAATAAAACAACACCTGGTGCTGGATGAAATGGGCTCTAAAACATATCATAACCATTCTGGCTCCAATTTGTTCACACTCAACACTAATATATATATATATAT